>NC_081563.1:135478671-135486977 GCF_022355385.1 Mustela nigripes
GGTGGTGGGGGCAGGGACCTGGAGGAAGGGGACTGGCAGGAGGTAAAGCAGAGGAGACAAACCTGCAGTTTTCTCAACTTTGCTCCTAAGTGGGAAGCTGCAACACAAACTGGATTTGTTTTCCTTATTCTTAGCTGACGCTCCCAGGAGTCATCGGGAGGGGTCATCTCGGACCCGCTAGGAGGCCTGTCACTGAAAGACGTGTCCCTTTGGAGCCTCTGAGGGGCCCTATTTGAGAAGGTGGGGATGGAGGGGACACCCCAGAAGGTCGTCTTCCTTCAAGAGTGTCCAGGCAGCCCCACTGACTGGGGAAGGGAGGGGAGCCTTTACGAGTGGATCACAATGAAGAAACCATCTCAGGGCTGCGAGGTGGCCCGCATGGCAGGCTCCAGGCTGGCTGTGCCAGTGGATGGGTTTAAAAAAATCTGGGCGGCAGTATTTGGAGCCCATGTGTAAGCCGGCCTTGATCCCAAGGCAGTGGGCACACCTGGCAGTCTCTGGAAGGATCTGGAAAGTCGGGGCCTCATTTTGGCACAGCTGGCATCTTTGGGGTGCAGCTGGCCGAGAGGAGATGCTGCGTCCAGTCCCCGTTCCCTGTGGAATCTGAACCGACCCCTCCCTCTACACTCTAGAAGCCTCCCTGCGTTCTTAGATAAGAGAACATTTGTGGGATCGGGGGAAGGAGACACTGGCTTTCTGCCAAAGGGCGTGTAGGGCACAGGAGACTCGAGAGGGAAGAGAGCTGATCCCACTGGCCCCTGGGGGTGTGGAGCAGTTTCTCCCAGGTAGACCGGCTGTCCCTGCTGTTAGGAGATCGGGACGGAGCGCAAGGCAGGTTGCCTGCATTTAGTCTAGAATGAAAAACAAACAAACAAAAAAACAACTCATAAAAAACAACAAAACCACAATGAACTCTTGGGCCCACGACCTTCTTGTCACGCCCAGACTCCTCAGACACACCTCCATTCCCTCCTTGATCTGCCTTCCCATGTCCCTCTTTCCAGACCTTTCTCCTGCCATTCCCCGTCCCTGCTCTGTTCTCATTCACCCACTAAGGATCCCAAGGAGCCTTGAGAGATGCGGCGTGTCTGCTGAGCCTAGGACCCAGACCTTTGCTTGGCACGTCACAGGTGTCCCCCAGCGTGCCCATGGCGATGGCGAGGCCCTGCTGAGAGCCCGGAGACCCAGCATCCTCTGCGGAACTGGTCTACAGACGCCCAGGGCGCTGACCTGTCCTATGATTATTGGTCACTTGACTCCTCCAGACAACATTGATGCTGGTGATGACTTTTGTCCTGGGCTGGCTGCCTGCCCCCTGGGTTGCTAGAAGGTTCTCACTGCCCTCTAGCATTGTCATTTGAGCATTTGGGGCGGTATTATGTTCCTTGGCATTTCCTTGCCATCAGCTTTGGTCAGCCTGTGGTGTGGCATGGTGCATACCACAAGGGGAATGACTGGGAAGGCCAAGCTAATGCTTGGCTGTGGAAAGCAGATGTTTTAGTACCTTCTACTCAGCTCTCTCTGTGACCGGCATTACCTCTGGGGCACGCTTTTGACCCGGTAGCCCTAGGATATGCGTGGGAGAGATAGGATCTATGATACCACTCAGAAATGTAATAGATTTAAACAGAGACAGATAAATGGCCAACATGAAACTCGAAAGTTGAAAGTAAATGCATCTTCTGCGGGGCAGCAGGGAACAAGGAAGGCCAGCAGGTGCTTCCGTCTGCTCTGGGCTTCCCAAGTTAAAGGTGACGAGCTGCCCCACTTAACAGATCCCCGGCCTCCTAACCTGCGTGCAGAATCTTTGTGAGGCCGTGGTAAGCACATAGATATTCGAAGCTCCCAAGCGGGAAAAGAGTTCAACAGTGAACCTGGGCACGGAGGCCAAAATTGTCAGCGGTGTGGGGGGAGCGGTGTGGGCTGAGTATGCTGAGCACTTGGCATGTTATCTCTCGAATCATCCAGAAAGCCTACGGAGGGGGCAGTTTTCTTTTCACAGAAAGCAGAAAGGCTTAGAGACCTGTTTAGGTGACGGGAACTGTGCTTCAGAGCGTCTCCACCTTAAATACTGTGTAACTGGCTCATTAGTGTGTGTTGTTCATTGCCTCGCGGGGGCTGATCTCTATCTTCCATCTGTCTGGGATGTTGTTCAAAGGCAGGAGATCTTTGTTTTGCTGACATTTGTGCCCAAGTGCCTGGGACAGAGAGGGCCCTTGACAACTTTCGGTGGCCTAGCGGGAAAGCGGGGTCCATAGCCCTTAACTATTCTTGATCTTTGACTTTTAAAAATTTTTAAATTTTTTTAGGGAGAGATAAAGGGAGGGGGAGAGAACAGGGGTGGGCAGAGAGAGGGAGAGAGAGAGACTCTTAAGCAGACTCATGCTCCGTGCAGAGCCCGACATGGGGCTCAGTCTCATAACCCAGGGGCAGAGAGAGGGAGAGAGAGAGACTCTTAAGCAGACTCATGCTCCGTGCAGAACCCGACATGGGGCTCAGACTCATAACTCAGGGGTCATGACCTGAACCAAAATCAAGAGTCAGACCGTCAATGGACGGAGCCGCCCTGGCACCCCTTAACTATTCTTTTTCAATGCCTCTTGGGCACACCGGAAGGGTGAAGTTGGTTTTTATATCCTAGAGTCTTAAGAAAATGTCACGGCGGTTTTCTCTTGCAGCTTTCCAGTGGTATTTATGCAAACAATATCTATGACCTCTTCATTTTAAGGAACCTTCCAGAAACTTTTTACTCCACACAGCGAATTGTTCCTTTGTGATGTGGGTAACGCAGCTGTCTCCTCTGTCGGGAAATAGGGGGCTCAGAAGGCCTTTCTACAAGTAATCCAGTGCCCAGAGTTTCCAGCTTGGACAGTGGATGTGGCATTTCCCAGGATGGACTACGGGCCTGCTCTACGGGCCTGCCCTGCTCTGCTAGAGGGCAGTGAGAACCTTCTAGCAACCCACGCGGCAGGCAGCTGGCCCAGGACAAAAGTCATCACGAGCAGGGTGCCTGGGTGTCTCAGTGGGTCAGTGGGTTAAAGCCTCTGCCTTCGGCTCAGGTCATGATCCCAGCGTCCTGGGATCGAGCCCCCCATCAGGCTTCTGCTCTGAGAACCACAGAATAGGAGGGAGTATTGGGATATGCTGGGCCGGCCCCAGCTGCGGGCTGCTGTAAGCCGCTTAGTCCTAAGGAAAAGAGCCAGAAGTTAAACGCCCCTAGCCACCAGGTCTTCCTTCTGCCTGGCTAGTTGGTTTCTATTTATTTATTTGTATTGTTCTGCTGATAACCGGCACATAAATTGTGATTTAATCCTCTCCTAATGATTAATTGGGCTTTCTCAAGAGTCATAAGGATAACTTGTACCAAAAAAAGTATGTAAACAGTCCAGCTCTTCTGCCTAAAGTGTTCTTGCTGTCACTGATTTCAACCAATGGGTGGCAAAGGAGTGTCCGTTTTCAAACACGCCAGTTCACCTGTTGGGTAAACGTTTTTTTGTACGGATCATTATACTTTGAACTTTGGTATGAACACAGAACTTTTATTTAATGAGCAATTCAGAATTGCCCGTGGACTTGGCCACGGGATGAGGAGTTTGGGACAACAGAGGCCCAGGATAGAATTCTTAAAATTGTTTAGAATGTTTATGAAAAGGGAAGAGGCAGGGTCCAAGCATGAGAATTTGACTATTAAGCAAAAGTCCACCGGGTGTTCCGGAACTTTCCAGAACTTTGTCATTATAATCTCTGCCTTGTCCTGTGTCTGCAAGAAGAAGCATTTGGCAAATATATAGATCATCAATAAAAGCTTTATTACATTTAGTCTGGTTACATGGAATCTGAAAACAAGCATCCTGGGGGAGAAATCTGGGTATGTGTACTCCAAACCAGGGGTAGTGGTTAATTTGTGGGCTGGGGTTCTGAAGGAGCCAATATGAAGGCCTATCCTTTCTCTGCATAGTTTCTTTCAGGAGTACAAATTGCTAATGCAAAACAGAAGGTGATCTACTTTTAGGTTGTTGGAAAAAAATCTCGGAGGATCAAGTGTCTACGACAAATTCTGGTGGTTTATGGACTGTGTTCCAATTTTCCTTCCTTCCCAAGCTTCAGGCTGCCGTGTGGCACCAGGAGACATTTATGCCGGGGCATAAAAATGGTGCTCAGCTTCCCAGCTGTGTGGCCTTCAATGGGCTACTCCCCCTCTCTGAGTCTGTATTTTCTTCTCTGTAATCTGAGCCTAATAATACTACCTTCCCAGTGTTACTATTGTGAAGAATAAATCCAGCAATCCACATCAAGTGCCTAAAAATGACACAGCGTCTGGAATACAGTAGATGCAAAATTAATGTTAACCTTTTTATTATTATTCTCACTCACTTACGTAGCAATTGTTGCTTACCATAAGATTATTTAGCGTCCCTGGAATTCCGCAAGTCTTCTGAACTTCACTTTCTAGATCTCTGTTCCTGGCTCCAACATTTCATCGTCCTTTTTAAAAAAAATGGCATCCCTCGGTCTCCTGGCACAGGACAGACAGAGAGGTCTGATATTACATTTTAAAATTTCTCAGTGGGTTTAGCACTAGAGAAAGGTCTGGATTCGGGGCCATGGTTAAGTAGCACCTGATTCTGTGTTAACTAGAGGCTGGTACGTTGAGAACTTGACAGGGCTGACGCTTGACACCATCCGCTGCCAAGGACAGTTTGGGGATGTCCTGCTTTTTTCTGCAGAAGGTGTTCCATTCTTGCCCTTGCCAAGGTCAAAGGTGACTCTGGACTCATGGGTCTGTGCTCGGTTCCCAGGCCTCACCTTACTCAACCTTTCAGGGCATTTGATGCTGTTGGCCACTCACTGCCCCCCCACCTTTTTTTTTTTTTTTTTTTAAAGAGAGAGTGAGCAAGGGAGTGTGTGCGCGTGCACGCAAGGTGGGAAGGTGCAAGGGGCGGGGAAAAAAATAGCAGACTCCGTGCCCAGCAGCGGGCCCCACACAGGGCTCCATCTCACGACCCTGAGAGCAGGACCTGAGCCGAAATCAAGAGTCGGACGATTCGCCGACGGAGCCACCCGAGCGCCCCGCTCACTCCTCTTTCATATACTTCCTGCGCTTGTGCCAATATGTTAGGTTATAGGGCAAAGGGGACTTGGCAGGTGTGGTGAAGGTCGGGACATCAAGATGGGAGATGTTCCTCATCTCTGGCTCCGTGTCGTCACAAGGATCCTTGTAAGAACAAGGCAGGAGAGGCAGAGCCGGAGAAAGGACACACGGTGATGGGGGCTGAGAGAGGGGGTGGGCGCGGCTGGCTTTGCAGGAGGAGGAAGGGGCCACGAGCTAAGGGATGTGGGCGCCTCGGGTTGCTGGAAGAGGCAAGGAGACAGATTGGGCCCAAGAGCCTCCAGAAGGAGGGCAGTCCTGCTGACTCATTTTAGACTTCCGACCTCCAGAGCTATACAAGAACAAGTGGGTGTTGCCCTAGGCCACTCGGTTTATGACAAACACTCGGTTTGTGACAATGTGTCCCGGCCGTAGCAAGAAACTGGTGCCCCTTGTACCCGGCCTACCCCACCCGTCTGGTCTTCTCCTCTCCAGGGCTACCCCTTGGCCTCCTGGGCTGCTGCCCCCTCCTCCTGACCTCTTCACAAGAAGCGGGGTCCTAGGACATAGTCCCTGGCCTTATTCTCTATGTCTTCTGCCCTCGGTGGGGGGCGGGTCTCCACATTTCCTGCGCACCAGTAGTGCAAGATGACTCCCGCATGTCCGTCTCCGGACAGGAGACCCTTCCCCACCTGCCTGCTCTCCTGTCCCCGTCAGATGGGCAAACCTAGCATGTCCAGAGCTAAACTCTCGAGCCCCTTCACCCAAATCCCACTCCACCTCGTCTTCCCATCACAGTTCATGGGATCCTTCTAGATGTTCTGGCCAAAGACCTCAGTGGGTTCTCTTACACACGCTTGTATTCATCTGCAGAGCCTATGGGTCTCAAAATACTCCCAGAATCAGCCCCTTCTTTCCTCCCCAGCCCCCGCCTCAACCCAGGCCACCACCGCTGTGTCTTATCTTTGCTCCAAATGCCACCAGGCCCCCCAGCACCATGAGGGCAGGGACCCCAGCCCTGCTTTCCCCTCTCGGACTGCAGTCCGCTCCGTCTCTTCCGCTCTGCTCCCCTCACATGGCCCCTTGCTGCTCCCCGCCCCCCAAGCAGGCTGGTGCCTCAGGAACTTTGCACTCTGAAGGGTGACAGAAGGCGCCACCCCAAACTACGCCGCTTCCGCACGAGGATTCTCTGGAGCCTCAGGCACTTGAAAACCAGCAGGGGCGGGGAGGGCGGGATGATCTCCGCTTTTCTTCCTGAAAGCAGGAGGTGAAGGTCCCCCCACGGACGGACGATGGGCTCCAGGTACCAGGAGGCGAGAGACGTTCTTATCCCTGGGGGCAGGTCATCAAGACCAAGAGAAATCCGTACACATGTTAAGCCCGTTAAGTCAACGGCCGTCTGCCCGCAGTCTCCCCACACATGACAGTGGCTTTTCCACTCTCTTTTCCTCCCTCTGCTCAGCCTGGCGTGGAGATGCTCGGGCCGGGTCCCCACCTCCCCTCGAGGGCCGGGCGCGTGTGACCAGCTGAGCTGCACGCAAGCCTCCTGTGCGTCTGCTCAGATCAGCTTCATTCCTAGGCCCGGCCGGAGACCCTCGGAGGGCAAGGAGAAGTGTCGCCGCCCCGAGCCTCGATGTTCCCTTCCCATGGAATGTTCTTGCCCCGCGCAGTAGGATGGCTGTTCTGCCCCTCAACGCCGGGCCCAGGCAGATTTTTGTGCCGCCCGCCCTTCTCTGAGGCCTTCCCGACTTCCCTGCTGAAAACCAAAACCTCGACGTCCCTTGTCAACTCCATGTTCCTCACCATTGAAAAGCTGCTAGTGCCCTGTGCCCACACGGAAGGCTCGCGTCTGCTAGTGACACCTGTAACTAGAAGGCGAGTCCCCTAGGGAGAGGGTCCTCTCCGCGTCACCTTCGGCTGTTTGCTCCCTCCCGGGGCCAGATCGATGCCTGCCGCCCGCGAGGCCCTGAGCCCGCGTCTTCCGAACGGACGGACGCGAGGGAAGAGTTGTGCAATCGTTTTACACAGCACTTTTCCCGGGTTCCGGGAGCTGAGGGTTCCACATAAATGCACAGTGGGCTCGGCCGACCCTGAGGTCTTGTTGTCTCTAGTGTCTGACATAACAGCATCTGACGTTTCTTCAAATTCTCCGTTTACAGAACTTGTAAAGGCTCAGGGTGGTCATGCTACGGCAGAAAGTGGAATCCCCGCGCTGAGCTCGGAGTACATCCAGAGCGGCTCTGGGTTTTGGCAGACACACGTCCCCAGACTCATGTTCTCCAGAAGGAAAGTCAGAATCATTGCTCTGGACAGAGGAAGGACAGTTTTCATGTGGGGCAATGTTCTACATTGAGGGTGACAGAGGACACAGGAGAGGTGGCTTTGCCCTTCGTCTTTGTGGGCCGCCTTCCAAGAAGCTGCTCTAGAGGGGCTCCCAGGCTCCCCTCGACTCTGGGGTCCTCAGGGCTGCGCTTGGGAGCAGCCAAACAAGTATTTGTGGGAAGAAGGGAGGCGGGAGGGAAGAAGCAGTCTGAGAAGCGGACTGGACGCTCTGGATGAGTGACTGGGGGGCTGGCAGACACCCCGGGGCTCCCAGAGGCTGCCCTGGAGGCCAGGCACCTGCCTCTGACCCGAGGGGAGAGGACCCTGTGCGGAGCAGCCCGCCTCGCCCTTGTCCTGAGGGCAGAGCGTGCTGACGGAGACGACCCCCTTGTCAAGCTTCCCGGGGTGGGGGCGGGAGACCCCCCCCCCCCCCGCTGTGCCAGGACTGCTCTGGTTAGAAAGGAGGGATGCACCTGTTTACTTTTTGCTTTCTGTTGCTGGTTTATTTGTTTCTGAAGGAGCGGGCCAGGGAGGGCAAAGAGCAGAAAGGAAGGGGCGGAGGGATGGCCGGGCAATTCTGCGAAGTGGTGCGGACGTCGCCTGCAGAGTCGTCTCGGTCAACGACAAGTCCTGTGTGTCTCCTTCCGACCTCCAGCGAACTCTGTGCACACACGGAGGCCTTGGGGCATGGTGTGTGTGTTATGTGTGGTGTGTGTGGTATGGTGTGTGTGGCATGGTATGTGGTATGTATGTGTGTGGTGCGTATGGTATAGTATGTTGGGTGTGTTATATGTGTGTGTGGTGGATGTGTGTTTGTGGTATGTGTGCTGTGGTGTGTGATGTGTGTGATATGTGTGGTATGGCGTGTGTTGGATGTGTGTGTGGTGTGTATGGT
>NC_081563.1:135487077-135579018 GCF_022355385.1 Mustela nigripes
TTGTGTATGTTGTACGTGTGTGGTGGATGTGGGTGTGGTGTGTGCTCTGTGGTGTGTAATGTGTGTGGTGTGTGGTGTGTGGTGTGTGTGTATGTGTGTGTGTGTGTGAGTCCCGGAGAAGGCCGGGCTCCGCATCCGTGTGAGCACAGGGCAGGCATCTGCAGAGCTGGGGGAAAGATCCTCCCGTAGAAGCCGGGACACAGAGACCACCATAAGGATTTTGGTTTGGTTTTTAAATTTTTTGTTGAAAATAGTTATAGATTCACAGAACGTTGCAAAGAAATGGGCCCCTTCCCCACCCCGCCCAAGGGTCCCATCTTACATGTCCACCGCACACTATCCAACCCAGCAAACGGCCAGAGGGACAACTCGGGGTTCTCAGGTCGTCCCCATCACACGCATGCCTCTGTGCGCGTGTGAGCACGCTTGTCCCGCATGCAGACCTGCGTACTCGGCAGCACAGTCAGGACACCGCAGTCCCCTTGCAACGGGGCCCCCTCATGCCCTGCTCCCAGCCGCGCCCAGCCTCCCGCAGAGGGCCCCGGACTCCTCCCCAGGACGCCGGCCAGGCTCCTGCCCGTCTCCTCTCCATCTGCAGGCCGCGTGGGCTCTGGTACCGCAGCCCAGGAGCCCTGTGGCTGGTACCGAACTCTCACTGGTTCGGATCCCCAAGAGCCCACGCTCCAAGGGCCTCTGGGCTCACTAAGTCAGCGGGTGCAGCCCCCCTCTGTGCTGGGAGCGGCCGCAGCCGGCGGAGCGGGGATGGCTCCCTGGGCGAGTGTCTGAGGTCGGGGATCCCTCCGGATGGGGAACCAAGACCGCAGGTTGCTGAGACCCTCGGAGGCTCCTCATTGTCAGGTTCACTTCCCTGAACCCCAGAACCCTACCTGGTGCCCCGGGGCGGCGACTGCTCACACGAGACCCTCAAGCTTATGGATACATCATGGGTCAATCATGCATTTTTAAACATAGGGAGAGGGTTGTAAGGCCTTTTGCTTTTAGGGACCAAGCAAGTCACTGGCTCTTGGCAGCTGGAGGCGGGACGGGTGTCCTCCCCCAAGAGGATCGTGCTCCCGGCTCCCCTGCAGCCAGGAACAGGGGCACACTTGTCTCAGCTTTCTAGAGAAGCCAGGACCTAGAGGGTAAGGAGAGTCTCCTGAGTTTTCAACAGTGGCAACTAATTAGAAGTGTTAAGCCCTCTTGTCAACAGAACAAAACTGATGCTGGAACCAGATTTGGCCCAAGCCCGCTGGTGCCCCTGACTCTGATTCTCAGTATTCAGCCCCAGAGCGAGAAAACACAGGAGGACTTGGGTGGTCGGCACCCAGTCGGAAGCGCTTGATTAAGCCCTGGTTTTCCTCCAGTGAGAGTTCTGGAGTGAGGGTGATGAAGGTTAGTGTCGTGCTCTGCGGCTCACGAAGCGGTGTCTTGGAATCACCCCCTGTGGGACAGGGCATGGGGAGCTTGTTGGAGGGCACGAGGCTGGAGGCAGGTGAATGGAGCTAGGGGGCGCGGGCACCGAGGGGTCCCCCCTTCCCCGAGCCCCCAGTGGCACAGCAGCTTCCTCACTGGGGCCGACTGAAGACACCGTGAGCTTTTCCCACTTGGGAGGGAAGAGCGGTTGATGCTGGACCCCCGGACAGGAGACTGAAGCTCTGGAAGCTTCTTCTTCTTTTTTTTTTTTTTTTTTAAAGTATTTATTTATTTATTTGACAGAGAGAGAAAGAGAGAGAAAGAGAGAGAGAGATCACAAGTAGGCAGAGAGGCAGGCAGAGAGAGAGGAGGAAGCAAGCTCCCTGCTGAGCAGAGAGCCTGATGTGGGGCTCGATCCCAGGGCCCTGAGACCATGACCTGAACTGAAGGCCGAGGCTTAACCCACTGAGCCACCCAGGTGCCCCCCTTTTTTTTTTTTTTTTAAAGTTTTTAGCTCTGGAAGCTTCTTGAGGGACGTTCGTGTGGAATTTAGACTCGACCTTTCCAGCTGTGAGCGGAGCCCAAGCCCCATCGCTCCCGCAGACCAGTTTTCCTCGGCACCCTCAAACCAGCCTCACGGTACCCATGCCCGCCAACTCCCACTCATGCTCCCGCAGGTACACACACACACTCCCTGCGCGTCCGTTCACGTGCCCCATCTCTTGGCGAGCCCAGCTCCCAAGCAGCCTTCTTTCCGCTCTGCCCCGGGGCCACCAGGAGCCTGGGAGCCTCTGCTCCTCCTCCTCCCAGTTGTCAGAAGCCCTGAGTGGGTAGGGAGGAGGCTGGGCGGCTCTCGCAGGGCTGCGTGCAAGGGCCACTGGCAGGAGTCGGGCTCTAGCTGGGTTCTCTAGGAAGCCAATGGGGGGCCCGAGCTGGGGGAGGGGGTGACACCATCTAATCAATGTTTTAGAAAGTCCTTTTCTCCCTTTCATTCTTGTCTCACAGCTCTCGGTCCGTTCTGGACAGCTCCGGAGGCGTGGGGACGTCTGTGCTTCCGTCTGCTCCGAGGGACCGCGGAGGGCCGCTCTGTGGAGGGTGACAGCTGGCCTGGCCGCCGCCCCTGCCGGCAGGTCTGAGGGAGCCCGATTGCATTCCGGCGGGTTGTACCACGTATGCAGATGCTCCCTGGGGACCTATTTAGTCTTGACGATTTTAAACAGCCCAGGCTGGAGTGTAGGGAGATTCGTCTTTGGTTCGCTGACCTTGAACATCTGGTCTAGAAGGAGGCCAAGATGTTGGCTTCTTCTTGTCGGACTGCACGTTCCAGCCTAGTGGGCAGCGTGTGCCTGCCCCGGCCGGCAGCTGCGAGCTCACGCCAGCTCCCCCATGGCCCCAGGGCGGCCACGCTCTGGCCTTGTGCTTCTCCGTCCATCCCGGACTGGGCCCACTTTGGAGGCCTCCTCCCTGGGACTCAAGCGTGGCCTCTCCTCTTATCACAGCTGTACTTTCCCCAGTGTAGCCGTGTACCAGAACACTCCCTCCCCAGCACATGATTTCTAGCACACCCTGTGTTTTTTCATCTCCTTTATCGGAATTGTCATGTGTTTGCTCGCTTACTGTTGGCCTCCCTCTGGGAAGCCCTGAAGAGCAGGGCCCTCTCGTTCAGCGCGGTCCCCAGAGCCTTGAACAGTACCTGGCATTCATTGGCTGGGTGAACCGGAAGGATCCAAATACCCACTTGCTTTTAAGCCCCGAGTCCCTGCCGTGCGCTGGAGTCAAGGCACAGCTGATGCTCTTGACCTTGGCAACAGTCTAACTCGCCCAGCTCGCTCTTCCCCATCCTGACCCCTGTGCACACCTTTGGCTCTCGCCAACAAGCCCTCTCTGACGTGCGGAGTTCCAGAGACTCGGGAGCAGGACCCCACGGTTCATGTGAACCTAGACGTCTTTTATCCTACTTTTTCAGCGCCTGAGGCCTGCTTTCTTCTGAGAGTCATCTCGGGCCTGGCTCCAGCAATCTGCCAGGAAGTTAGAGACCACGCACCCCTCAGCCAGGAGACTGGACTTCCTTTGTTTTTGCAACATGAATTCCGAGGTGATTTTCCAATTACCAGCAGTGGCCAAAGCGAGGGAGACAAAAGACTGCTGAGTCTTTGCCTTGGCACGGATGGGGCCTCTGGCCAGCAGGAGCTGGGGGTTGTGTCGTAGTGATGAATGCAGAGAATCAGCAGCTTAAAAACCAATTAGCTTTCTGCTTCCTTCGCTCATGCGGGACGGTGCTGGGCAGGGTTCGGCTGCTCGAGAGTCGAGTTCAAACGGGGCCAGGAGTGGAAGTTAAGCTAGCAGAACTGATGAAAGGAGCCGGTTTCAAGGACGTCCGTGCTCCGAGCAGCCTCGAAATGTTCATCTCGTTTGATGGAACGCTTCGGAGTCGGAATTGTCAGGACAGACGTGAAGGACGCGGCAGACACTGATGCCTGTTCTAGGTCATCACGCCTGAGGACAGCACGGGGCTTTCATCTGTGAGGGGAAGTTTATCTGTACAGTTGCTACCCTCAAAAGTGTCCAACGTAGTCATGCTAATATTCATAAGGCCGCGTTGGTGTCTTTTTTTGCAGTGGCTTATGGGACATTGGGCTTTGTTAATTGCTGTATTCTGTCTTGGGGTGATGGATGGCTCAGGGTGATGGGTGGGTCATCAGAAGCTGTCATACGGGCTCAGGGCCTGACGTCTAGCCTTACATGTCCAGAAATTGGATATCAGGACTCCATGACGGAATAACGCAGACCCAGAAGGTATTGGTGTGTGGACCAGGGGTGCCAAGGTCTTTATTTACAATAAACGCCCCTTTTTAGGGGGACAGACCCACGTCTGCCATCCAGGGTGCCCCGTTCCTCACAGCTCCTGTGAGCAGGAACAGCTGTGACAGGATAGGGGACAGACTTGGTACAGAATCCCAGCTCTACGGAGGACCCCAGAAGGCCCAAAACCTTTGTGAGCCTCAGTTTCCTTAATTGTAAGGTAGCCACACGCTTTCCACTCTCGCTGCCGGGAGGAAGGGAGATTAAGGGAAACTACATGTTCCAGTCTGGGTCGAGGAAGGAGCCCAGAATGGCTTTAATGGGACAACCAGACACAATGGTGATGACCAGAGTCTCGGAAGCCAGGGTGCGGATTCCCAGCCCCGCTGCCGTCACCTGACATCAGCCGCTTCGCATTTCTGAGATTCCGGGTCCTCCTCTAGACATCAGGATCTAGAATGTGATCAACCTCACAGACCTGCCGTTGCGTTGAATGAGACTCCGTGCGGCAAGCAGGGAGCGCGGTGACCGTGGTGCCCGGCCCCGATGAGACTCAGCTGAACGGCGGCCCCAGTGCCTGGGAACATCGGTGGCTGCAATGACAGAAATCACAGCAGCTGCCGAGGTCCACCGGCCACAGAAGCAAAATAGCCCAGAGATGAAGGTCTGGGGCCGAGCTTCCCAACCCTGACACGACTGATGCTTGGGGGGTCGACTCTCTTGGCAGGGGGTGGGGGCTGTCCTGGGCGTTACAGACGGCTGGACAGCATCCCTGCCTTCGCCCACATGAAGCCAGAAGCTCCACCCAGACAACCAAAGATGTCTCCGGACCCTGCCCAATGTCACCCGCCTGCAAAGCCCTGGGCGGAGTGACCACATCACCCAGACGCTGGAGAAGCCTGTGGTCCTCCAAGACATGCTGCCTCGCCCACCCCTGCCCAGACTCCCACCTGCCCGCACTTCGCGTGGCTTCTGCTGCTCCCCCGCCCTCTCCTTTGTCCTCCACTTCCGGGCAAATTCCCGATGGCTGTGCAGAGCCACGGACCTGGGGGATCAGCGAGCAAGGATCCAGGCTCAACCTCCACCCTCAGAGACATGCCTACAGCCCTTCTACGTCCACTGGCTCCCACCAGCACTGCCCCTGCTCACGCACTGCACGATGGCGCCGTCTACACCACCGCGGTCCAAGCCTCCCTGCAGCCTGGGCGGGACATCCCCGTGCCCCCTGCGGCAAATCTTCTCTGCATGGACACCCTTGTCTGGAGGTCTCTCTTTTTTTTTTTTTTTTTAAGATTTTATTTATTTGAAAGAGAGAGATCACAAGGAGGCAGAACAGCAGGCAGAGAGAAGGGGAAACAGGCTCCCCGCCGAGCAGAGAGCCCGATGCGGGGCTCGATCCCGGGACCTGGGATCATGACCTGAGCTGAAGGCAGAGGCTTAACCACTGAGCCACCCAGGTGCTCCTCTTTCCCTTTTCTGCTTGTGTAGATGCCCACCACAGGTCCTAGCGTTAGAACCTTGGGGACACAAGTTAACCACGCAGGACCACGGATTCCTGCACAACATGGGGACAGTGACTGATTTCCAAGCTGGGTGCTTATAAGAGGATCAGCTGAGATTCCCTGGGTTCTCAGCTCTTTCCTCCCCTTCCCGACAACACTTCTGTTCTAAATTGCAGTGGCGCTTCGTCTAGCCTCCTGATATTTACTGCAAAATGGCCTTTTTAAGGGCATAGTTTAACTTAATGCGTCTAAGCTCCAGTTTTTTGTCCTCTTACCCCAGTGCCTATATTTGTCTGCATTACCGTCCAATTTAAAATGTTCCTTGCCAGTGGAGCTCAGTGGTTTGTAAATCTCTATATCGTGACTGGAATAGTCTGTCCCATTGTAATTTGGATTAATATCTGAGAAGACCCAGCTCAATGAGTAACATTTTAAATTATTTCCAATTAAAAGAAGATATTTTATTGCTTTCAGACCAGACAAGAATCAGCCTAGGAAACCATGACAATAAAACTCTTTAGAGAAATAATAAGTGAACATTACAAATGACTTGGAACTTCCTTCTGCGAGCTCTCTATCAACGGCTCGCTTTACGTCCAGCTGTAGGATCCACCAGCAGATGAGCGTGTATGTGATCCCCGGTCTGCTTCACGTATTCGGAAACAGCCTGTGCTCTCAAGGAGCTTCAACAGTGGACAGAAATCTTGTTGACACTGTTAAATTGCTTACCAACCCCCCTCTTAAAAGAACATAAGCGGTAAACTTTAACCCGGCGTCGTCAGAATTCCTAGGAGAGGTCTAGCACTGGTAGCTCACTGCTTGCTAGGGGTGATCATTCCCCATTTCTAAGCTGTGTCATGCTCGTATCATGGTCCTGTATTTCCAGAGGCTTTGCATCATTTAGGTTGGGGTACCCAGTGTTAATTATGTCCTGTTTTAGCTATTGATCTTTCATTGGAAAAATAAATGAATTTTTTGAAAGATTTATTTATGGAGAGAAAGAGAGAGAGAGAGAGTGTGTGTGCTTGAGAGGGAGGCACAGAGGAAGAGGGAGAGACAGAAACTCAAGCAGACTCTGAGCCCAACGCAGGGCTCGATCCCAAAACCCTGAGATCATGACCGGAACTGAAACCAGAACGGAAAGGAAATTTTTTAAAAGGATTTTATTTATTCATTCGAGAGAGACAGAAAGACAGAGGGAGCACAAGCAGGGGGAGAGGCAGAGGGAGAAGGAGAAGCAAGCTCCCCACTGAGCAGGGAGCCCAATGTGGGGCCCGATCCCAGGATCCTGGGATCATGACCTGAGCTGAAGGTAGATGCTTAACCATCTGAGCCACCCACGCTCCTCTTAAAAGGAAATTTTAATTTTTTTCACATTTACCAGCCCCGCTCTGTTCCTGGTGAGTTAAATTTGTTGCCCTGAGGTCTGCTGGAAAGCTCACTGGACTGGATACCAACAGACCCAGGCCAGATGCTGGTTTTGTCTCTAACAGTCTATGCTAATGTCTTTGATATCCAGCTTCATTATTTTTGCACGATCTTTGATTTTCCTACCTCTCACAGTTGTGAAGATTGGATTCGGGAAGCGAGGGGATCCAAAGACGGAAAGCAGAAACGTTCCATACAAAATCCTGTCAACAGGGTCTCACAGATGTGCAACATGAAAATGGATGGGTTGGCGCATCAGAATTTTAAAAAGATCTTTAAGTGAGTGTACAGAAAGGGAGCTGCAGAGAAAAACAGAAATGTCACCAGAGACATTTCACAAAACACGTTGCCATTTAGAGATAATGTCAAGTTTAAGACAGGAGACGTGGCGCCTGCCAAGAGGACGGGGGTGGGAGTGGGGTGAGCCCAGGGATATTTGGCGTCTGGTCAAATCATGACTTAGGGTCGGACAGGCAAGATTAGGAGCAGGTTGGGCCAGCTGCAGTTACTAAGTAAGTTTATGGAGTATCAAGACATAAAAATGGAATGGTCAGCACCACGATCATAAAAGCCCCCAGACGGAAGGCAGCCAAGCAGCCATCAGCGGAGGAATGGGTAAACACAATATGGCACGTCCATACCCTGAAATACTATCCAGTCCTACAAAAGCATGACGTACTGCCAATGTGACAACATGAATGGAAAATATGATGCTGAGGGAAAGGAGCCAATCACAAAGGACCACATTGTAAGAGGACATTGACACGGAATGTCTAGAATATGCAAATCCATGGAGACGGAGGGTGGTTTGGAGCTGGAGCGAGGTGGGACTGGGAGGGACTGCTCACGGGGAAGTGGTCCTTCTTGAGGGATGCAATGTTCTAGAAGTGCTCGGGGTGACACAATTCTACCAATTTGGTAAAAAGCACCGAACTGTTTGCATTTAATGAATTTCAGGGTGTGTAAATTATATATCAACAAAGCTGTTACACACAGAGAGGCGGGGGAGAGGACCCACGGACAAATAATTGAGAGAAAGCAAAGCAAGAGAGTGTCATAGGACGTTACGATCGCAAAAACGTGAGATGGGAATGAAAGAAAATCCATAGGGTTTCTGCTTCCAGGTGCTGAGTGGCTGGACAGAGTCTGGGTTTTGGAGCCAGGAGACCTGGCTGCAGTCATCACACAAGCTTCTCCACCTCCCAGGACCTGTTTCCTCTTCTGAATGCAGGGGAATCGGGGAAGATGATTCACGTGCCCCTTTCCAGCCCTCACTACCCGTGGACTTCCACGGATCTCTCGATGTCTTCTTTCTTCCGTAACATCCCTCCTTCCAAGAGAAATCCCACCTGCCGCCGTGTTGCTGACACCCACAGCAAGAGAACCCACCGCCTTCTGTCATTGTGATGGTATATATTTTGGGTCTCCTTTGGGTGGGGCATCCATAAAACAAGATTCCTCTTTCTTCTTAAACTGTCCCATACGATTCTAAAAATAGTTAGAAACCCAACCCGCACAGATCATGGGGATGGTGACTGTGAACCTACACTGTCGTGACCCCGAGGTACCACCGGGCAAGTTCAGGCTAAATGCCGGACGTGTCTTGACGTTTGTCTGGGGTCCCAAATGTGCCTGTGGGACCCATGGATCATCTTATTTTCCTTCCCGATTCCTGTGTATCTCTTCCGATCTTACTCCACAGGACTTGAAAGTATTAAGTAGAGCACTTCATTTGATTAAACTGATTGCTCAGTGAAAAACAAGACTGTCAGCTGCGGGCTGCAGATAAGCCTGTTTTCCAGGCCTTCACCGAAGCTGTCCTCGGCAAGTTAAAGGTTGAGGGGGCTGGTGAGGAGGAACAGCAAAGGAATTACGTTACCGTCAGTAAAGGTTAGAAATGAATCACAAGATCAGGGTAGGAAACCAAGTAATAAAATAAGTGCATAATAGCGGGTTGCCAGGCAGACAGTGGGCTAATACTGAGCTGACAGTTGATTACGGCGGGGGCTGAGCAGGAGAGCAGAGCAGGCGAGATGGAAACTAGAGGGAGAAAGGCTAAAAGCCAGCACAGAGGGGAGCGCAGAGGAGCTGTCACTCTGTCTGAGGAGAAATGAAGAAGCCAGACAAACTATACGTGTACTTTCATCTGGAAACATGATCGGAGAGTCTGAGATTGGCAGTCCCGGACGGGGGGCATGGTGCTGTGGGGTCCTGGGGGTCGCCCCCTCTGACAGGACTTGCCAAAGTTTGCAGGTCTCCGCGGAGTGCAGGACCAGGGTGACGTTGGATGTTCTGCTGGATCTCCTTGCTTCTCCTCTGGGAAAGAGGAGAGCACATAAAGGTGGAGACCACTACCCCGTTGGAGGGCCTCTGTACCTCCAGTGCTGGCTGCCGCGGGAGGTCTCCCGCCATGGCCCTAGGGAGCAGGTACTGTTCTTATCCCTCTATTTCAGATGAGGACACTGAGGCAGCTTGTTTGCTCATACAACGGTGACTCTGTGCTTCCTTCCTGCCTCCCTGGTCTCTCCCTCCCTGGGCATCGTTTTGAAACCACAGAGCAAGTGGTTAAACCTGCCTTTCCCTGTGAGGGCTGGAGGGTAGTTCCCAGACACAGGGAGGGGTTTTCATGAATCCCTTAAACTCGGACGACATTGATTCCTTTGGTCATGTCACCAGAAAGGGAATGGCTGGGGCCACTCTGAACATTCAATCTTCTTTGGCATTTGGTGGCCTTTTGGCTCTCTTTGTTGGCAGTGGCTTCATCAGGCTCTTGGTCAAAATAATGCCTTGCAGAGGATACCTTGGTGCGTCATGGGGACAAATTGCACAAGGAGCCCTGCTGTGCTCAAACACTGGTGGTGCTCAACCAGCCTGGCAGACCTGGCAAAGACCTGATGTGCCTTGGATTCACAGGAGAGTTTGACTCTCATGTCCTGGCCAAGAGTTGGGGTCTGGAGAGATGGGGCTCCTCTGTTAACATGCTCTTGAGCTCACCCCAAATCACGCACCATCATCAGCCACAGTGGCTCTGCTGATTGAAGAGGGACTTGATTTCCTTCTAGAAGGTTCTCTGCAGTTCTCAAAGGTCATGACCAAATGGAGAAAGGGATGCTGACTTCAGAATTATTGCCAGCTTCTTGGTCAGCATGCTCTGAGAGTGGGCCCGTACGCTTCCTGGGGTGGGACCCTGCTCAGACCCCTCGCCTGTCTGTCCCTCTGCCCTGAAGCAGGACCTCTGAGCCATTCGGTGGTAGGTCCCCACTGAAGGAAACACACAGCAGAATGAAGGAAGTTTCTAGTGGAATGCCCAGGCAGAGCTAATGTTTCAAGAGAATAATAGAAGGGATAATCTACTTTCTGAGTATAATTTTATTATATCTTAATGCAAAAAAGGTAAGATAAATACCCTATGATTTTATTATAACCCCATTATTTTTATAATACCATGCTATTATCATAACCATTTTATTGCAAATGATGAAATAACTGCATTTCGTATATATTCTCATATTATCAATTACTACCAAGACTTTGTTTACTCCCCCTAATTTTTATACTTTTCCTGTTGAAAAACTTTAACATATTTTTGAAAGTGACTCATTCGGGTCTTATTGAGTAGTTTCTGTAACACACCTATGTTTCTGCTGTCATCTCTCTTTTCAGCTGGTAAATTGCCCTGAAAGTTTTAATGAATAAAGGAATAAATTAATAATGACCAGAAAAACATCCCATTAAAACCGTGTGTGTTTGGGGCACTGAGCTGACATCTGGTGAGTGATGACTGATCATCTTATGATAAAAGACCCCCTTTCTCCCCCCACTTTCTGACTCATAAGAGTTTTTACCAGCATGGTTATATAAAAGAACAGAGCATAAGGGAAATTATTGTTTAATTTCAGAAACACAAATGAATCACTAATATAAAGTATGCTTTTGCTTCATGCTTTCAAGCCCGAGGTGACTCACAGCACCGCGCCACCGCGCTGTGTTTTCAAAGAGATGAGCTCAGAACAGGGTTTCAATTCTGCAATGTAACACGATGTAACAGGTAGACAAATGAAGACACAAATGTCACATCATTATCAGAGCCAGGAAGGAAACACAATTAGGGGGCAGTGTGTTGGTGGGTGCCAGGAAGTGCTGAGCCCTGATGGAGACGAAGGCCTGGCCATGCACAAACCACACAGGGTGCTCCAGGCTCGAGGGAGAACAGGCGCAAAGGCCCTGAGGTCGGAACAAGAGTGGCTCAAGGCTGCGACCACATTTAACTCCCCAAAGAGAAGCTGACTTTGAAGGGATTACCCTTGGAGCTTCCAAGGACTGATATGGACCCTGGGGTTAGCCACTGGAACAGGCCGCTAGGACAATGGACTGAGATAGTCAGGATTCTTCTGGTTGTTCTACTGCCTTCCCACGCCCCTTTCTTCCGTCAAATCAGTTAGCACAGCGGCTGGCCTCGCGGATTGCACTCAGATACGTAGCAATAAGCGTCCGAGGCACAGCCGGAGCTACAACGGGACCTGTGGTGGGCAAGCCTGCCACAAGTAAGTGGGCTTTTTGTGAAAATGCCTGCTGCCAGAGGTCATGACGTCTCTGTGCTCTCGGGAAGGATGTCCAGGCCTCCCTCGCCCTGGTAGGTTTCACCTCTGGCCTTGGACTTTCTTTTTTGGAGGAACAACAGACGTCACACAGGCAACTTTTTTTTTCTCTTTTTTACATGACAATACCTGGAATAATGAGATATGTAAAGAACAATGAGGAGCCAAGCGTTCCTAGGTTTATTCTGAGCAGCCGTTACCTTCCATCAGTGCCTTTCAAGTGTCACTTAATGAGTGTTCTCCTGTTTGTAGCGAAGCACAAAACTTCTTGGCTGTTCTTCAAAGTATCTGAGAATCTTTTAACTCTGGGCTGAACTATGTGGCAAGTCGCTCCACAATTAAAGCACTCCAAACCTTTATTTTGAAAAGCCTACGAGGTGCCCATCAAAGCAGAGAGCCCCTTCCCTTTTTGGTACGTACTGAGCTCGCTCCTCTGGAAATGTCAGCCTGTGTCCTCATTTAAATAATGTGACAGCTCACGAGAAGACATCTGATGGGCGTCTCAGTCAATTGCTAAAAGTACAGCAAAGAAAGTCCAAGAAGTTTCCCCCCCCCAAAGAATTTATCATTAATAATTCACATGAGCTACCTCATAGGTGGTTGCCTACTGAATGCAACGATCGCATTGCTGTCTTCCGGCAAATGGCAACTGTGAAGACTCATTTGAACATGAAGGACATCTGGGATTTTTCACCTGAAAGAAAAAAACAAAGCCTCAGGACTGCTCGAATAGGTTTCACACATTCCAAAACATACGCGGGAATGTCTAAACGCAGAAGGACTTGATATAAATCACCAAACACGCATATTTTAAAAAATGCGTTTTGACCCAAAGCGCCTGAATTTTTCATTTACAACCACAGGGCAGCTCACTGAAAATCCAATCTCGCTGGCGCCTGGCACATCACAGTTTTTTTCTGAAAAATGCTCAATGCTCCGAATGCTTCTGGAGCTCTTGGAACTTTTATCCTGAGGTTGTAGTTCGTTGCATAGAAATAAACATCGATGTAGAAGAGACGTTAGGGTTCGAAGCCGATGGCCAAGAAATAATTCTTGAGATGTCTTTGGTGCAAAAGGGTGGTTTTATTAAAGTGCGGGGACAGGACCTGTGGGCGGAAAGAGCTGCACCAGGGTCGAGAGGAGGGGCCCGTTACATGCTTACGAGTGGGGAGGGGGTTAGAGATACTGTAAGCCTCCCAGGTATTTTGGAAACAAGGTTTCCAGCATCCTGAAGGGACTGGCTATTGTTAGGAAAGGTCATTTATTATTGTTTGGTAAAAACTCAGTCCTGAGACCCTTCAGATGTCTATCAGTGGGCCACATGCTTGGGGGGGGGGGGTTGCCAGCGTGATCACCAGCTTAGGGGGATAGAGATCAAGGAAGTTTCCGAAGGAATTTTTATATGTTAAAGTAGACTTACAGGATCCTGGTGGTTGGGCTAAGATTGCCTTTTGCCCTTAGCGAAGTGTCCACAGCCAGGCAGTTAAGTCCCTGGGGAAGGTCACTGCCTCTTTCAAGGACTTGTCAATGGGCTGTAGATAGTAAAGAAACGGAATCTTTTTATTCCGCCTTTGTTGCCCACATCAAACAGGATCTTCTAGGGGGCTGCTGCAGCCGGCTCTTGTTCCCAAGATGCTACAGGTCTGGGGAGACAAACCCTTGGCTTTCCAGTGGGCTGTGTTCAGGTTGGGTGGGAGAAGCGGGTTTCTGGGCAGGGTACCCGGGGACACGTGGGACAGAAGAGCGTGCTGGGGGTCCTGGAGGGTAGCCTTTCCTGCATCCCCAGCTTCTGTTCCTCTACCCTTGGGCAAGAATGTCGAGGCCAACTTGCAAAAGGCCCACCTCGCTGTCTGTCAAGTGAATTCTGGAGACCCTGCACCTGAGCCCCGCCCATAGACCCCACCCCCGCCCCGCCCCCGCCCAACCCCCACCTTCTTGGCAACCCAGTCCCCAGGGGCTTCGGCTACCGCCCTGCTTCTGGGGGCGGGGGTGGGATCTGGAGAAACCGGTATTAGCAGGTTGATTAAGGTTAAGCCTTAATTAAGCAGTTTCTGCACGGCCGGGCGGAGGCAGCGGCTCTCTGAAGGAGAAAGTGTCCTCTGTGGGCGGAAGTCAGGTCGGGCCAGCCTGAGTCACCGCGCGCTGGCGGCCGGGCCTGCGCCGCACCGTCCGCCGGGGAGGGGCCGCAAGGAGCTGCCAGGCTTCCTCTCGCCAGGCTTCAATTAATTTCTTCAAATGTTCCCGTTAGTTAACAGTGATTGATAGAGCGAAGATATTATTAATAAAAATTAGGTACCGAGCTCGGGAATGGACTTGGGTTCATGCCTCGGCACTCAGCGAAGGGCCACGAGAAAGGGTATTGTCAGCAGCCTGCGGGTGGCCGAGTCGCGCGGCCGAAACGACGCCAGCCGGTCGCCAGGGCGGTCAGGACCGTCTCCCGCCCCGGGTGTGTGCGGCGCTGCACCGCGAGCTCCCGCGCCCCGCTAGCGGGCGCCCGTGGGGCCTCACTCGGGACTCCTGCCCCGCGCAGGCCCGGCCGGTGCACCTGTCTCGGGGGAGGCGCTGTGCGCTGGGGGGAGCTGATGGGGGCGGAGCGGCAGCCTCCGGAGTGAAAAATGAGCCGGCGCTTCCGCACACGTGGTGACATAAATCTGATTCAGGGACACGAGAGAGAAGACGAGCAGACAGCGCGGCGTAGGGAGAAAGTTAAATAGCGACCCGAGGAGAAACTGCTGGACTCCGTGGTTAGGGATTTATCAGGGAGCGGGTACACTCATGCATTTCCTGCCGGCACAGGGCACTGGGGACTTCGTCAAACGGGCCTCCCAGGGGTGCAGAATGTGTCCCTCCACGGGGACTGGGGGGTTACCTAGCAGACGTTAGCTGAGCACCTACTACATGCGGGGCGTGGCT
Source organism: Mustela nigripes (assembly GCF_022355385.1). Classification (NCBI taxonomy): domain Eukaryota; kingdom Metazoa; phylum Chordata; class Mammalia; order Carnivora; family Mustelidae; genus Mustela; species Mustela nigripes. Next base: position 135,501,734 of record NC_081563.1, read on the forward strand.
CGAGGTGTGGAGGGTGCTGAAACAAAGGAGAACCCAGACTCCTAGGAGTCGGGCACTCTGCCTTTGTTTTCTGTCCCCTCCCTCCCACGGCGGCACCACACAGGATTCAGTTGTTAAGCAAATAAGAGAATTTGCACCCGTAAAATATGGCGCTTTGTTCCTTCCAGCATTTATGAGTGTTGGCTTAATGGTGCCAACCCCGTGGTTGAGTTACCAGATCCGATCCCCGTAATTACCCTAGGAAGCAAGTCCGGTGTTGTTCTCGGCTAACAACAACGGGACCCTCGGAAGCAGACAGGGTACGAGTTAACTAGGGTCACGTGGTCAAGAAACACATGCAAGTGTTTGCCTCGACGTGCATGCCGTGGCTCCATTTCACTACCTCCCACAGGACACCGGGACCCTATCTACAGATCCAAGTGTGGAGCCGGTCCCTGTTTCTGGTGACCTTAATGGCCAGGTAGCATCCATTGCTCCCTGAGGTTGATCCTCATCTGTCTGGAAGTGGGTGTCTGGAAGCCCCGCCCTGCCACCCCTCTCCAGCCCTGGACACTGGGCGGTGTTGCCTGCAGACTGAGCCCAGGGGGCTGGGCAGCTGAGGCCAGGCCCCACAAGTGACTAGGCCCTAGACCCTGCCAGTCCTGGCCCTCGCCAGCTCTGGATGAGGCAGAGCAGGGTTCAGAAAGAGGCTCTTACCTCACAGCTTCCTTGCTCAAGCCAGGGAAAGAAAATGGGCATAATCTCGCCCGATATCAGCAGAACTGCGGGACAGAAGTCAACCTGATTGGAAATGAAAGAATCAGAGTCTACTGGGTACGGAGGGTCCCCTCCCCACGGCTTCCCAGGCTCCTGCCTCAGACACTGACTTCCTAAGGAGATGAATTGTCCCTGCCCCTGTGGGCGCATGACTCCATGTACCCCTCTCGGATTTCTCATGCCTCCAACAATCACACATTCTCTTTAAATATCCAAAACACAAAAATGAATGTTGCTTTTCCCCCTTTAGCACGTAGTTTACTTGGCTATCTCTTCAAAGCAATGCAGGCCTGTTTGGGGAAGGGGGCTGGGACAGGCATCTTTCCCCACCAGACTCTGGTCCTTGTTCAGACAAACATGGAGTTTTCTGCATGTGAGATGGGCTTTGCTTCTGTACCAGGATATGAGGGGCTTGAGGGGCTTCAATTTCTATATAATTCAACTTGGAAAGGTTTTAAGGTTCCACATCTAAGTTAGGAGACTCCCCCCACCCCCCGCCCAGCCCCTGACGAGACGGGTTGGTTGGACCCCCCACCCCGGGGACTGTGTCATCGAGTCTCCGTGGTACGAATCCTCCCCCCTTGGGAGCTGAGACTGTGTTAAGATTTACCGAGTTTCAGGAATTATTCCCAGCACGGACCAGAAAAGGCATTTTCGTTCTGAGCCGCCACATTCCAGGCAAGTGGAAGAATTTGCATAGTTATCAGCGAGCACCAGGGGAGGGTGGCGTTTGGTCCCAGAGGGACTATCATTATTTCCAATAGAGCTAACTGCCATGCACAGTGGTATCCGTTTTCTTGCGGCAAAATAAGTGCGTTGGATCGTTTTTGTGGTAACTGTGCAGTTAGTTCTTCTCGCCCCGCGCTTTGCCGGGCGTTGCTCTCTTTCCTCGGTGAGGGTGCAGTCGGTGAGGGTGCAGTCGGTGAGGGTGCGGGGAGCCGTCTTTCACCGCGAGCCCGTTCTCAGTCTCCGTGCTGCGGACTTGGGACAGGGGCTGGCTTCCTCTGTACTGCCCCAAATCCAGGGCCCTGGGAGGCAGAGGGGCCCTCTCCATTTAGAAATGGGGAAATGAGATCATCAAGGAGAAGCGACCCACCCAGGGACATCTGTCCCTTTGGTCATCTAGAATGAGTCTCATTCTGGAGAACGGACTAGAGTACACAGACCCACGGGGGCCCTGCCACATGGCTAGGATCCTCTACCCTAAAAGTCCTACGCAAACAAAACTCTGGAACAAAGGGGATGGTGGGACGTTGGTGGTTTGGACCAAAACCTGGGTCTGCGCAGTCTGCAGCGGACAGCCTGATAGGGAGAGCTAAGGCAGGGCTATAGACACTTAGGGCCAGTGTGAGTTTTTAAGTTTGTGTTGTCTTATCCAGATCAGCTGTGTTTTCCCACCCAGTGTAGCTGGGTACCTGTACCCCCTGGCCTCTGACCGTTGACTTCCCATTTTAGCGAAACAAGGCCTCCAACAAGAAGAGAGGCTTAGGAAACCCAGGGTGACCAGTCTCCCAAAGTAGGTGAGAGGGAAATAAGACGAGACCAAAGCCACCATGGGCCTCAGAATCCATAGTGGCCAACGTGAGCGGCAACAACCCGACAGGACTTTACTGCCAGAAATGGCCTTGGTGCATGTCTTACCCACCTGCATGCTGGGCGGACAAAGAGAGTGGCTCAGTTCTGGGGGAGCCGGCACTGGAGTCCACCCAGGGCTCCCGAGTCTGGGTTCTGGGCTGCCCGGAAGTGGGATTGTTGTCTCACTGAGGACATGCTGGGCTACAATCTGCAGGACACCCGACCCCAATGACGGAGGCAAAATGGTGTCTTTGTCTCACACGACCCTGGAGAGAAGCAAAGGGAGGTATGACATGCAGGTAGTTCTAGAATCTGTCTGTCCTGACTTTGAGGGGGACTCAGAGGTGACACGGCTCTCTGAAGGGCGAAATCATTCATGGGATGGATGTGTCGTCTCTCGCTGGAGTCCACTCCGTGCCTCCTTTTTGCATGGGCCGGAGAGCCTTTATGCCTCTCCATAAACCCGACAGAGACAGCTCCAAAGAAAATAAACAAGATTTTATGGAGTCACTATTGCCATGGGTCACTAATGATTGAAGCAGGAGATAACCAGCCCTCTAAAAGGGTTCTAACACCTGGTTATTAACATTCATTGAATACGTCTTGTAGGCCCATCTTTGCCACAAAAATCAGGCTTTATTAACATGCACCCAGCACTGTGGTTTACCTCCAGATTCATTTTTATCTCCTCGCCGTGGAAAGAAGATGCAAACAACACCGTGACCCTCCCGAGGGAAGACTCCCGGATGATGTAAATTGTCGTCTCTGCTGGGTGAGGGCGCACGCAGCCCACAATCAAGGTGTTAAGACATGGCGAGGCCATTGGGAGAAGGGGAAAGGATTAGGTCATGGAGGGCTGGGTCGAGGGTGTTGGATACCTGCCTGCCTCCTTAGGAGGGCTTCTGATGAGCCTCCCCCAACACCTGCTCCCTACACCTGTTCATTGTTCCCACATCTTCAAAATAGGAAAGATTGGGCTACAGAATCTTTTTTGTTTCTTAATTGAGGTAAAATGCACACAACAGAAACCCAACCATCTTACAGTGTACAATTCGGGGGTATTTTGGACACTTACCATCTGCCACCTCTGTCTAGTTCCAAGACACTCTCATCACCCCCAGAAAAGACCCCCTAACCGTGACGCTAGAGTAACATGACATTTTAAGGACCCTTTCAGTTACAGGATTCTCTGTGGCTCCAAACTAAAAACTCAACTCATTCAACTGTAAAAACACCCTTCAAGTCTGAAGACAAAGACATTAGGATTACCCCATATGTGGAGAACGTGTAAATATTTGACCCTAACAAACACACCTGGGATTGCCCTGGCAAACGGTTTTGGCAGATCGTTGCGCAGCTGAACATGTTTTCTTGCTGTTTGGAAACTCCCACGGCTGGGCCAGTCCATGCCCATGGAATAGCATCCTGGTATCGGAGACCAGCATTGACTTGCGCATATAACTTTGGCTCTAGCGCAAGACACGTGAGTCACACTGCTAGTTTGTCACCTTCTGGAAAACTGTCCCTTTCCCTCTTTACCAAGAAAGGGTCATGCTTTCCTGTGAGTTCAGATTCCTGAACCGAGGGGCATTTTTGTGGTCACCCCGATTGGGGGTGGCGTGGAGGCTGGAGGTCATGGTCTTGCAGTTCAGAGCCTCAGCTTGGGAAAATGCTCTGTTTGCATCATCTGGGTCTCAGCTGTCTCACTTCCCCATGGAAGGAGCGGGTTGTGATTGGTGGAGTCCCAGGGTGTTTTGGCTGTGGAATTCCTTGTTCAAACTAAGATCCAATATGGAAGCCTGATGCACACCACAGATGATGTCAGGAATGCTGTGCATGAGAAGACTCTGACCATGTCTCACGGGGCCTCTCACACCATGCTCTGGGGTGGCTCAGTGGAATCCCCCCAGATCTCTCAGTGCACACTGTGGAAGCCATCTCTTAGCTCTCCAGGCCGTCCACACACGATATTGATGTTCTTGAGTATTTCTGGTTTTGTTGTTGTTGTTGCCTTTTATTTTTGGCTCTCAGTTAATGAAAAAAACACCAATCTGTGTCTCAGTCAAACTGTCCTCAGCATCCTTTGTGAGATCCCACCGGAGTTCAGGGCTTCCTTTCCACGGTTTACCTGGAAGGCAGCCGTTCCCCACCCCCACCTTCACCCGCTCACACCATTTGAGTCTTGGCCCCTCTAGACTGCCGTCGGGTTTCCGTGCTGCCTTCTCGGCCGCCCGACTCCGCACAGGCTTTCCAGAGTCCTGTTCGCTCCCTCCTCGGACCCTGAGGGCAGCCAGCCTGCAGCCTCAGCTGTGACAAGGGTGTGCAGAACCTCACACGCAGAAGTGAAGACGTTAACTCTGGGGTTTGAAACTCTTTTTTTTTTTCCAGTGTCTACTGCTTCCTTCTCCTTCCAACAAAAGCAGTTGTGTCTGGGTTCCACTTTTTGCACGCTGCTCAAAAGAGGAGCAGTCTTGCACTTTCAGCCCCCGTTGAAAAAATTAGGGGGTCCCCATGGCATTTTGCTCCAGAAATGACAGATGCAGCTCACACCCGGAGACCATCACAATTCGCATAGTTCCCTCTGGGGCCGGGACCCTTCCCTGCCTTCCGGTCAACAGAGGGCCGAGCGGACTTTGTCCAGGCTTCTGCCCTGTGTCCTCAACGCCCTCCCCTCTGTCTGCATCACTCTCTTCTAACAAATTCAGTACGTTCAGGTGAATCTGCAACCCAGTGTTTGCCTTTTCACATTATTTTGATGAGGGACAGTTGCAAGGGAATCCTGCCAGCCTTCCCTGAGGTCAGGGTGGTAATTAAGCAATTGGCCGAGGGGCCGTGGTGGTCCACTTCTCCTGCATTTTAAATGAGCTGGCTGGTTCTCCGCAGGAAGACGCCAAACAGAAACACCTAGAATTTATGGGTAGCATTTAGAACGGCAAATAAGTTCGGGTTCCTCATTTTTGTTTTCAATCTATGTGCTCTTGGAGGGAACGAAACCTATCACAGTTTTATCAGCAAAATGGGAATCTCTACCCATTTGGTGAAATGGACGGCGCCGGCATAAATGCGTGTGTTGCATGTTTATGGCCGTGCATTTGAATGGCTAATTTCACTGGTGTCAGACGCTGAGAACGTATCCCTCGGCAACTGGGCATTACGTCGTGGTTGAATTTAGACACGACACAAATTTATATGGCTGACAGCACCACTAAGAATGAATTCCAGTGACCTAAATGGGAAATAATTTTAAACTAAATGAAAACCTCTCATATGCTGTTTACACTGAGAGATTCGTTTGGTTGAATGAGAATCTGAGTAAATGAGACATGGCAATGGGGTGATAATTCTGGTGGGAGATGCGGACATGTGCACAGCCACTGTTGCAGTGGGAGCCAAGGCTTACTGCGTAGTCCCTTAGATACTCCTCATCTGAGATTGCCATTCCCAGAGGCTTAGATTTCTACAGCTCCTTAAACAGTCACAGAATTATCTCTGCAGTCCCATGGTGGAGGCAGGCAAGTCCCTCCCACCCACTCTGAGGGACAGGGTGCCCACTGACTGCACTGTTGGGTTGCCGGCAGAGACTGGGGGCTTGGCTTGGCCCTGTGCTCCTGACTTCTTACCCAGTGTTCTCCATATGCCAGCAAGCAGCTCCAGAGTTCATTAAATTGGACTGGAGTTCTTAACTGCTTGCAATGCGAATTCTTTACAGCCGGCATAAAGGTCTCATTGCTCAAGTGTAATTCCTCAGAACCACCAAGCCCCCTTCACTCCCCAGACAGTCAGACTTGCAGAGGCAGTGAGAAGTGTGCAGTCATCTCAGTGGGTACCTGCATCTGCATCCAGCCCAGAAACTGCTTAGAGTATGATATGTAGAAAATTCCAGAAAAGGAAATGGTACCTCACAAGGGAGAGTATGGTGGGGTGATCCAGAGCCCCTTGGGCTTATGTTCCAGTCTTCCTTCTGTTGGAGCTGGAAGTAGCCACTTGGCCTTTCTGTGCCTCAGTTTCCTTGTGTGTTCATAGGCTCCGGCTCAGAACGATGCTTGGCATTGACTCATTCTATGCCTACTTTATGCTGGGAACTGTACATACAAGAATTAACAAAATAGGCAGAGATTCCTGTCCTCACAGAGTTTATTTTTGGGGTGGGGGACCCATGGGGGACACTCAGTAAGGTTATTAGCCCCCAGTGAAGTCTGACTTTTGCCAGTGAGCCATGTAGTCACCTACGCTTGGGGACTTCCTTTCCATACGCTTTGCATGGTGACACCTCGCCACAGTGGTGTTCTGCCACCCACCAGCCAGCGGGACACAAAATGTGCTGCCAACAGCCCCTGGGATCCAGGAGGGGCACCCACCAGCCTTGTGGGATCCAGCCCGCCAGTCAGTGGGAGGATGGAGTGTTTTACATCAGCAGTGAACTGGGTCAAAGTTTAGTCAATTGCAAGTTGTGTAAGAACTTGCTGTGGCTGGTCTGGGGACAAAGGCCTCACAGCACTCATTAACAACTATCTGTTCAATAATTATCTCCCTGGGGCTTATTGTGGTGAGATGGTCCAGAAGCTCCACCAACTGTGGCCTGGATCCAAAGTCCGGCCCCTGACGTCAGAGACGAGCCTCCCTGGGTGTAGCCGAGGGGTGGGGCCTTTCTCCTCGAGGGGATTTAAGGCCAGGAGCTTCTACCCCCAGCCAGCAAACGCGGGCTTCCCCTTGGGAACGCGGGTTCACCAGCGGGAAGAACCTCGAAAGACCCTCTCAGATCTCTGATCGGGATCATCCGAGAAGAAAAAAGGTAGGTCGAGATTTTTAACTGCCATTTCTAGAAATAACGTAGACTCATTTCTTTTTGTCCTCAGAGCTCTGGCTGTCTGGTGAGACGCCGTCCAAAGAAGTATATTGAGTTTCCTTGAGGGCATGTGTTCTTTTGGTCATGAAGCCTGTGTTTTCTCTTTCAGGGAACCTTGGCGCCTGTGGCCCTTAGCACGACCCCGCAGAGATGCCTCCTCAGCTCCAAAACGGCCTCAACTTCTCAGCCAAAGTCATCCAGGGCACCCTTGACAGCCTGCCCCAGGCGGTAAGAGCTTTCGTGGAGAGCAGCGTCAGGCTGTGTCAGCCCGACCACATCCACATCTGCGATGGCTCCGAGGGGGAGAACCAGCAGCTGCTGGACCAGATGGAAGGAGAGGGCATGATCCGGAAGCTGCAGAAACTCAGCAACTGGTAAGCCGGCCCCTAGCCCCCAGCCGCTGCTTCACACCCTGCACCTGCCGGAGGTGGGTCCACACCCAGCAGAGGGTGGGTGGGGTGGGTTGTCAACTCTTGAAAAACTTAATGAAGGGGAGTAACCATGCAGCCTTTGATGGGAAGATGGGCATCGAGCGGCTCAAGTCTGCAGTTGAGATGGTACAGACACACAGTCCTTGCAAACGGAATCCCTGATAGAAGTGACAGTTAGACGTGCTCTGTCCTAGAAGCCAAGCCAAGTCCAGTACATTTACTCCTTGACGGTGCCCCAGCTGGTGCGGTTGTCCACTGTTATGGGACATTGTCAGTGTGCCTGGCCTCTGCAAGGTGTGGGAAGAGCACAGTAACGAAGGGGACTGGCCCATTCCAACAGGTCGCTTGGCTGAATCCCAGGCACAGATCCAATGCAAGATGGCGGCACTTCCTCTCCATTCCTAACCTGTGTGTGTTTTCTATCTGCAGCTGGTTGGCTCTCACCGACCCCAGGGATGTGGCCAGAATTGAAAGCAAGACAGTCATCATTACCCAAGAGCAAAGAGATACCGTGCCCATCCCCAAAACTGGCCTCAGCCAACTAGGTCGCTGGATGTCGGAGGAGGACTTTGAGAAAGCGTTCAAAGCCCGATTTCCAGGGTGCATGAAAGGTGAGTGAGATGTTTGTTTGACTGGGAAAAATCCAGTAAAAGCAAAGGCAAACCTCTTATTATGTCTTCCTCATGATAATTAGGATAGCCCTGAACACTCCTATGGCCTCAGATAGCTTTAAATTCATGTATGAAACTTGCAGTGTATTGAAATGTCTGGCTCCTTTCTGGGATTCAGGAGAGCTTGGCAGAACCCGGTTGCATGTTTATGAAAATGCTTTCATTTTGGCATTCCGTTTGATTTCCAGTGGAGTTTTCAAAATCAGTGGGGTGGAGAGCGGGGCGCGGGTTGCTGGTAGCAAGAGTGTGATGAGACAGTGGGGACCCTGAGACTAGGCTCCCCTGCTGGGTGGCTGCGGGATCATTTCTCACTGGTTGCCATGGACTGGCCCCCACAGGTCGCACCATGTATGTCATCCCATTCAGCATGGGGCCCCTGGGCTCGCCGCTGTCGAAGATCGGCGTCGAGCTGACTGATTCGCCCTACGTGGTGACCAGCATGCGTATCATGACACGGATGGGCACAGCCGTCCTGGAAGCACTGGGGGACGGCGAGTTCGTCAAGTGCCTCCATTCGGTGGGATGCCCTTTGCCTTTAAAAAGTAAGCGTATTATTTCAGAATCAGAAGTGCAAACAACAAATAAGCTGAGCCTTCAACCCTGGGCCTTTGCCCTGGGGGATCCCTGGGTGGGGACGTGACACGCTCATCTGGGATGTGTCCTCCTCTGCAGAGCCGCTGGTGAACAACTGGCCGTGTAACCCAGAGCTGACGCTCATCGCGCACCTGCCTGACCGCAGGGAAATCATCTCCTTCGGGAGCGGGTACGGCGGGAACTCGCTCCTTGGGAAGAAGTGCTTTGCCCTCAGGATGGCCAGCCGGCTGGCGAAGGAAGAGGGTTGGCTGGCGGAGCACATGCTGGTAAGACGTAGCAAGTTCTGCAGACGCACGGTGGGGTCTTGGGCATGGGGTGGAGGGGGGCACAGAGGTCCAAGTGTCTACGGAAGTGCATCTCCCATGGGCGTCTGGCCCGCCCCAAGGAGGACAGACTTAGAAATTCCACTGATGATGCTTCATGCCTCTCTCGAAGACTTCCACTGCAGTGGGGCCAGTAGCACTCCTTTAGGCTTTGTTATTTAAAGTGTTCATTTTGATACCTGAAGACATAGATCTTGGGAATCTCTTTTTTGGGGGACTTCTGAGCACTCTCCTAGACTGAGCCACTGACCACCAGGGGGACACAAAGGACAGATTAAGGAGGAATTTTGTCGCCAACAGATCCTGGGTATCACCAACCCCAAGGGCCAGAAGAAGTACTTTGCAGCAGCCTTTCCCAGTGCCTGCGGGAAGACCAACCTGGCCATGATGAACCCCAGCCTCCCCGGGTGGAAAATAGAGTGTGTGGGTGATGACATCGCCTGGATGAAATTTGACCAACAAGGTGACTCTTTCAGGCCCAACGGCGGGCAGTAATCATTGGAGCTAAGTGAACTGTCGCCTTTTAAAGCATGCCAGATCCTCCCAAATCATGTTTGGATCTTTTAAGTTATTGCTACGTCTTGCAAAGCCTTAGGAATATGTATTCTGTAAGCATTCTTTAATTTAATATAGAATCTGGATTGAAATCGAACCATATGTTGTTGCTTGTTGACACAATACATTTGTTAAAATAGTACTGGTGGAAAAGGAATGAGGAAGAAAGGGTCGTCAAAGTGTCAAAGTGGAAAATAATGCTTGGAAGAGAAAAGAGAAATCTCTTCCAGGAATGAGGCAAGGGAAAGAAGCAAAGACTTGAGAATTTGGTGCAAAAATGAGCCTGGCCAGAGCTGAGAATATATGCTGGGCTTTCTTGGTCATGCGTTTCCTACTTCTCTGGTTTAAAACTTTGCAGGTAACTTAAGGGCTATCAACCCGGAAAATGGCTTTTTTGGTGTGGCTCCCGGAACCTCTGTGAAGACGAACCCCAATGCCATCAAGACCATCCAGAAGAACACCATCTTCACCAATGTGGCTGAGACCAGCGATGGGGACATTTACTGGGAAGGTATCGACCAGCCGCTGGCCCCAGGCATCAAGATCACTTCGTGGAAAAACAAGGAGTGGACCCCCCAGGATGGTGAGCCCTGCCTCGAGGCCCCGGGGCTCTAGCCCAGAAACACCACTTGTTTGGACCAGACGCTAAGGGGTCTCTCCTCTCTTGCTGTGGTAGGAGAACCTTGTGCCCATCCCAACTCGCGCTTCTGCACCCCGGCCAGCCAGTGCCCCATCATCGACCCTGCCTGGGAGTCTCCAGAAGGGGTGCCCATCGAGGGCATCATCTTCGGGGGCCGCCGACCTGCCGGTGAGGCTCTCCTTCGTTCAGCCTGGGAATGTGGGTGTGTTGGCTCCCAGGGGACATCCGTGCAATCTCTCCTTTCTCATGACCTTGTCAGAGGGTGCCAGAGATCTCCAGCTTCCAAAAAGCCAAGATAATTGGCAAGGCACCACAAGCCTTTTTGGATCCTTGACCTAAGGGAGCTCCATCCAGTTTAACTTTCTGTTGCGTGGCCTCAGTGGCATGAAGCTGATGATGGTTTTGCGCCCTTTCGCTTTGAGGGAGCCAAAGTTAGCTCAGTGAGACATCATTCGGCCGTGTCTTTCCATTTGGAAAGATGCCACTGCCAGCCAAAGGGTCTGTGTCAGAGCCTTTAAGGGACATTTCTTTTCTTCCACTGCAGGTGTCCCCCTGGTGTATGAAGCTGTCAGCTGGCAACACGGAGTTTTCGTGGGGGCGGCCATGCGATCAGAGGCCACAGCGGCTGCAGAACACCAAGGTAAAGCAGAGAGGAAATCACAACCACAGAGAGTGACCGGTGTGCTCTGTCTCTGTCTCTGCCTGTCTGTGGCTTAGTGCGAGACAGAACCGCACGAGCTTATGTCAACAATAATGTCAACAATATTATGTCACAGGTAAATGTCACGGACATTGTCCTGTGAGAACGTTGACCAGCATCACCCCCGCTTTCTGTTAACAGGGAAGGTCATCATGCACGACCCCTTTGCCATGCGGCCCTTCTTCGGCTACAACTTCGGCAGGTACCTGGCCCACTGGCTCAGCATGGCCCAGCGCCCGGGAGCCAAGCTGCCCAAGATCTTCCACGTCAACTGGTTCCGGAAAGACAAGGACGGCAGATTCCTCTGGCCGGGCTTTGGAGAGAACTCCAGGGTGCTGGAGTGGATGTTCAACCGCATCAGCGGGGAAGCTGGCGCCAAGCTCACGCCCATCGGGCTCATCCCTGAGGAGGGGGCCCTGAACCTGACGGGCCTGGGGGACATCAACATGGAGGAGCTCTTCCACATCTCCAAGGCGTTCTGGGAGAAGGAGGTGGAAGACATCCAGCAGTACCTCGAGGAGCAGGTTAACGCCGACCTCCCCGCTGAGATCGAGAGAGAGGTTCTTGCCCTGAAGCAGAGGGTCAGCCAGATGTAATCAGACCCGAGGGCTTCACCTGTGAAATCACCCCCTTTCCATCCCACGAGGGGGTACCAGGAACAAGAACAAGTGGGGTGTCCCAAACCCACACCACCTGCTCTACTGTAATGAGCAGATTTGTTTTCCAGTAAGACTGTAGAGTACGGGCTAGTAACTGTGAGATCAGGGAGGGAAATCTTAGCAGGTCTCTAAATCCACTCTCCAATGCACATTTCTTCAACCCTGAGGACGCTAGGCAGTTAGGCTTTGCTGTTTTGATCACTGTAGCTCTCAGTTAGCTGGAATGCACCGGGAACATACTTGAGTTGTATATACAGGTGTGTGTGTGTGTGTGTGTCTGTGTCCGTGTGTGTCTGTATTTCTTGTTATCTGAGATGTATATAATACCTTTGGAAAAATCTTGGGCAAGATTCTCTACTAGTTGTTGCTAGAAAGAAAGGTTGCTTTATTACTGATATGTATGTTTAAATTATTTTTATATACCCTTGTTACTTACCTTGATGTGATTCCAATTTTTCCCCCTAACTCTTCTTGGAAAAATTAAAAAAAATAAATTTTGTAGAAAAGATCGATTTGTTTGCTTGGTTTTTTTTACCTGAGCCACCAAGAAACAAGGAATGCTGATGAAACATTGTGTGATTGGAACCCTGTCCAGAGGAGGAGGAGACACCAGGATCATCCCCAAGAAGGGAGTGGGGGTGGGGATGGGGGAACAGAGAGGAGCCCGATGGGAAGTGGGAGCAGAGAGAATGTCACCAGGGGTACCGTGGCACCACAGTTGGGTTTTCTGAATTGACCACCGGTTAGAGTCTAGAAACCACTAGTTAGTGTCATTAAATGGTAGGTCTTACATCTCCCTGAGTGGGAGAATTTAAAATGCGCTTTTTGACAAAAGTGTGGGCCTGGGGGCTCTGCACCCCACATGGAGGAAATGGAGGCCAATCTCATGGGCTTTTGTCCATAAACTCTTTTTGACCAACGCTTTTCTCAACTGTCATCCACAAGGGAGGAGAAGAGCGAAAGACAAGTGAGTTCCAGGGTACAAGCATTCATTGAGTACCTTCTGTATACTGAGCAGCGTGCCAACCGTGGGCTACCCTGAGAAGAGCAGGTGGCGTGGTTTGGCCTCAAGCCCTCACCTGGCCCCTGGGCTCACAGTGTTTATTGGGTGATCAGCGCAAACGAACCCGAAGCTGGTGTGCCACATTGTTCAGATAAACACAGCGTCCTCCACTTGCTGTCTCCCCGTCTGCACACGGGCGGGGAGAGCCGCGTGACCCCCGCGCCTGCAGCGAGCTCCGTGCTCTCCCCTTCATCGCCACACCCCTGCATCTCGGCTTTCCTCGCCTCCACCGCCTGCAAACTCGCTCGTTCCTCTGGGCTCCTTGGTGCCTTGCTCTGCGTGGAAGGTGAAGCCGAGGTTGTGTCAATCTTAGAGATGGGGAAACTGAGGCCCGGAGCATCTGCTGGAGCTGGGAAATGGCAATCAGAGCTTCCTTTCCCTTTAAAGGGCTGAGCGCTGATCCAGCTCTCCCAAGAAAGCCTCATGTTCTGATGCCAAAACCACTGATGGGGAAAACCCATTTAATGGAATTAAATGTTATCTGCTGTATTAATTTAAATCGAGGGCTTTCAAACCTGTTTTTTTCTTTCCGCACAGAACACTTACTTGGCGTGTGCTCTGACTCAGAAACTGAACGTCTGGGGCAGGGGGATGGGCAAAGCAGGGCAGTGTCCACCCCAGGCTGGGGAGGGCTGGCACCCCAGGCACTGGGCTTCTGTTTCTCTGCCCCTGCTGGCCTCCGAGGCAGTTTCCTGGACCCCCGTTAGAGGTAGAGTTTGGGCTCCATGGTTAAGATGTCTGTCCGAGGCCCTCGAGTCCTGTTCTAGGCCTTCAGGAGGCTTCTCATCCCCATGGCAAAGCTGGCCATTTGGGAAGCTGTCCCTCCCCTGTGCAGTGTCACCCACCTGCCCAGCGCCCTGGCCCATGACCCTGTTGCCACCAGGCCCTGGGAGTCTGGGAAGCAGCCCAGAGGAAGTGCCTTACACAGAACAGAAGTGTCCAGGGGGCCACAAGGGTTCCATCCCTGCCTTTGGCTCCTGACTCACTTTCCCCAAATGGTGCCAGCTGTGTTCCATCCACCTGCAGCTCCCGGTTTCTGTGCTGGGACCTCGGACTGCAATAATCAGGACGTGATGACCACGTCTCCGTGCTGTGCCCCAGACCCTGCGAGGCAGAAAGGTAGACAAGGCCAAGTTGGTTTGGGGGCTGTGGGTGCCCAGTCTGCCCGCCCCCAGCACGCACGAGCCCAGACCAACTGGGGCTGATACCTTCTGCTGGAACCCAGTGTTTGTGCCGCCCCCCAGACCCTATGGGTGCCTGGAGCTGGAGGCTGGGTTAAAGCCCAGAACACAGCAGGTACACAGCAAATACGGAAAAACTCGCCCTGAAGCTCACTTGGGGCAGAGAGGGGCAGATGAGCGGGGCTGGGCCAGCCCGGGGCACCTTTGGGGCTTGCGGGTTCACGCTCTTCCTGTCCTCTGTCCTCAGCCCACCCTCGTCCAGAGTCCCCAGCCACCCACGTGCCCCTCTGAGTGCCTTCCAGAGCTTTAAGACCACCAGGCATGGGCCCTGGAGGCTCCCTTGACCTGCTCCCCTGCAGAGGGCACCCGATCGTGACCTTTGCTGTCACGGTTAACGATCACAGTAAATAGGCATCAGGTTCCGTCACCTATGGGAAAGGGCCTGCCTCCCCCGGCCTGCCCCCGCCCTCCTGCCTTTCCTGGGGGGCAGTAAACATCGGTGACCTTGGACACATTCCAGCTCAACCTCTGGCCAGCAGTGTCACCCAAAGTGACATTTATCTGTGTCATAGGGCACTAACATCCCTGTTGGGGTCTGATGAGGATAAAACAAAACAGCCCAGCTCAGCATGGACTCTGGGGTCCAGAGGGTCTGGGCGTGACTCACCACCCTTCCCCTTCCTAGCTGCATACTCTCCAGTGATAGCATGAAACCCCAAGCCTCATTTTCCCAACTGTAAAATGGGCACCATAACCATGGGGTCATGTGAGCAAGGGGCCTGGCACTCTGCTCTTGGTCTTTACTGGGGGCTGAGCTCATGCAACACCAGGAACGGGGGCTCGCGGTCCCGCATAGCCCCTCGTGGCCCACTGAGGACCAGCCCTAGGCTCCTGGGTGACTCTGGAGGGCTGTCCCCAAGAGGAACACAGGGTCTCTAGGGGCAGGCTGGGGGTGGGGGTACACATGCACCCAAGCAGCAGCCACTCAGGCCAAAGTGGGCACAGGACCAGCCTCTACTCCCTTCAGGGCTGACATTCAACTTGGTCGTGCTGGAGGGGAGAAGCTGAAATCACCCCAAAGTCTCCCTAACTGCCCACTGCTCTTCTATCCTGGGATGATGGGACCCCCCAGAATTTCTCAAATAGCTGAGGGGTTCCCAAACCTGGGTCTGGATTATCTCTGCCAGTCACAGTCCTCACCCGTGGCATCTGTCCTCTCCCAGCGCCGACCCTTCACACAGTGCACGAGCCCCCACCCAGACCTTTGCCTCAGACCGGGTAGCTGGGCAAGGGGAGGGTCCCCCCAAGCCAAGAAGACCTTGAGTCAGCTGACATCACCCCAGTGAACTACGATGAAGGTTCCTTCTTGGGGGCAAATGGCAGTTTGAGATGGAGAAAAGTCCAGAGGGAGTAAAATAAAGTGACTTTTTTTTTTTTTTTTGCTTTTTTGAAGTTTCACCTTGAGTTTTCCTGCCCTCGCTTGGACAAGAAACTGAACGGGGCAGGGGGTGCCCTTGGGAGAGGTTCCGCACACGGGTTCTTGTCAAGGACCACCTCCTGGGACCACGGCGCGATGGATATGTTTCTGAATTTTACAGAGCTGTTCCACGCACGATGTTCTCTCTGCTCTCTGCACCCCCGCACCTCCCAGCCGTAGGACAGAGCCCAGAGGTTTCTCTGATGTCGCAGAGCTGGGATTTAGGGCTGCTGCAGAGGAACAATGGACGTCATTGGTCCACTGTAGCACGGTGGCGGGGCCGAGAACACGGTCGCTTTGCTGACACCTGTCACCATTTCAGCACTGACACTTGCTCCGGGGGCTTGCCTGTCTACCACCTGCTCGGCACCGTGAGGCCCCCTGGGTAATGGGCTCTGTAAATGTGTGAATGTGCGCCAGCCGTGCCAGCCCGCTCGGCAGAACCTTTCTCCAGGCGAAGCAATTTGCAGCAAAATATGCTGTAAATATTTGTTCAGCCCAGGAAAATGACTTTAATTGCATAATTAAACTCGTTGTAGATGCTGCTTCTGGACAAAACGACTGGAGAGAAGCTGAGACCACAGCTGTCCCTCTGAGTTTGTTGAATAGACGGGACTAAACATTTGTTTGCAAAGACTTTGCTCTGCAACACCCCCCCACCCCGCCCCAACTTCCTTCGTGCAGTGGGGGTTTTGAGAACAGTCAGGGAGAATGGAGGAAGAGGCTTGGGGGTTCTGGGAGAGAGGAGGGGGAGAAAAAGTTCCCCAAATCAGAGAACCAATAGCCAAAGTACCCCCCAGGCCCTTGGATGGACAGGATCTGAGAGTTCTAGTGAATAGCCCACCTCCCACGGATAACTGATGTCTTGAGCAAACGATCCATTCCCTTAATCGGAAAAAAATGAGTAGATAGAAAGAAGTTTGTTTTAGAAGAAAACATTGCATCCCAGCCATTAATTAAAAAACAGGCATTCCTTCCTAACGTGACCACATCAACATGACACCAAGGGAAAGAAACACGCCACGAAAGACAGGTCCATTGTGTAATTCCCTTCATAGTAAATGTCCAGAATGGTCAAATCCACAGGGACAGAAATCAGATTTGTAGTTTCCAGGGGTCGGGTGGGGAGAAGCATTGAGGAGGGAGAAGTGCTAGCTAACGGGACAGGGATTCATTTTGGGGTGCCGGAAAACATTCTCAAATTAGATTGGGGTGAAGCTTGCACAGTCCTGCAAATATATTAAAAACCAATGAATGGCATTTTAAGCAGATGAATTTTACGGTACATGGATTATATAGCTCATAACATGGTTTGAAAAGAGAATAAATTCAACAAAAACAAAAGCGTGTCTTTTTTTTTTTTTTTTTTCCCCAAAGTGTGTCTTAAGTGGCCTTCGAAACCTGCTGTCTGCCAAAGGCTGTAATCGGAGGCCCGCTCTTACCTCGACAGAAAGGCAATGGGAACGGGAAGAGGGAGGTGGCGGGGCAGGTGCAGCCCACGGAGATTCATGCCCAGGGATGACCAGAAGGATTCACAGACAATGGGAAAAGGACAGACTTTCTCATTGCGGGGCTCAATGTCATCTAATGCCAGTCCTGTGAACCTCTCCCGGTCATTATGAACACCGTGAAAATCATTTCACCGACTTCTAGGAGAAACAGGGCCGGAGAGGACAGAGAAAAGTCAGCAGAAGTCATGAGGCCAGCAGCAGCAGCACTGGGCCCGCCGGCCGCCTGGGATTCCAGGCCGCCTTGCACTGGCATTAAACCCAATTTTATAATCCCAACCTCATCCTCAGCAAGGAGAAGAACCCCAGAGTCAGGAGACCAGAGAGCCTCCCAGCTCGGACAGTGGGTGAGGAGCTCTCGCCAACTGGCTTGGCGATGGATGGGAGGAGTCAGCTCGTGTCTCCACACGGGGGAGGGTCTTGACGCTCCGAAGGCCACGGGCTCCAGCCACGCGGGAGGGCGCACTTTCCTTCCTCCCCCCCCCCCTGCAGCCGCCGTATCCCCTCCAACTGCTAGAACGCGGGCACAGTCCAGGGACACGCGCTTCCTCTCTGAGCCTCAGCTTCCCCAGCTTTGCCGGAGTGTCCCACCTTGTTCCCTGAAAGTCTTTCCACCTCCAACCTGTCGTGAAGCCGGTGCTATGTGGCTCTTCAGTGGACCCTTAGGACTGGGGTTTAGGGAGACCAGGTGCAAGCTGGAGAAGGCAAGCTTTGATCAGGAACAAGAAGACCATGTCCTGCCCCCAAACAGGTCACCTGCTGCTCTTCTGCATGTCTGTGATCCCTCCCCAGGAACGCCCCCCACTCCGTTTGTCACACTTGAGAACACCCTCGCCCCTCGCCTACAGCTCAATCCTGCCAACGCCACGCCCCAGGGAAGGGCAATGCAGAACGGGAAGCTCAGAGTTGCGGGCACATCCCCAGCCCCGCTGGGCCCTCCATCTAGGCCCAAAGCCTTTCCCTGCAGCCCACAGAGGGGAGGGAGAGAGAGAGAGAGAGAGAGAGAGAGAGAGAGAGACCCCCAACCTGAAGCGGGTTTGGCCTTCAAGGACACGGGCCAACTCAGACAGTGAGGTACTCAGCTGGCTTCAAGAGAAACCCTCACATCTCCTGGGAAGATGAAAGGGACCTTCTCTGTGGCCCAGGGGCAGCTCCAGGCCCACAGCAGCCTGAGGGAAGTCAGCATCTGAAGGTCTTGGCTGCCACTCTAGCACTAGCCCTTGCAGGGTTCAAGGCTACTTCTTGAGTCCCTGACCCCAGTGGAGACCGCTGGCCCACGGTGACATTCTCTGTCAAGGGCTGAGGCTCCCGAATCTGGGGAAAGGGGCACAGGGGCATCGGCTGCCCAAGACAGCCCCAGGGGACTGACTGGTCTGGCCCGGTTGGAGCCTCCCTTGGGGTTGGCATAGACGTCCCAGCCCACAGTTCCCTTGGTTAGCAGCGCGGCCTGTCTGCAGAGGTAATCTCCAGTCTGGCCTCAGTGGGCACAGAGGCCACGGCTGTCTGAAGCCTCGGTGAGGGTTTCATCACCATTAAGAGCAGAGATCAGGGAGCCAGAGGCCTTGGTGACGCATGTGGCAGCTGCTCCCCCGTTCCATCAAGCGGAGCTCAGAGCCATTAGCCGATAGGAGATGAAATTTACATTTTGAATTAACTTGGATCATCAGCATGCTTCCTCCCGACCCAGGGAAATTAAACATAAAGTCGGAGGGGCTGTGGGCTGTGGGCTGGGGCGGTAGAGGTTCGGCCAAGCATGCCAGATTGGCTTTTTCTTTTTCTTTTTTTCAACAGGCTGCAGGCAAAAGGGGATGAGAGGACACGGCCACAAAGTCAGCCTCAGAGACAGAGGGAGATGGAAAGTTGAGATACATGTTCCCTCTTTTTCCCTAGGCAGAAAGAAGCACAATAGATCTGCGTGGCAGAATTAAATTCTGATCTGTCTGATCTCCTCCATTTCTTCCGCCCCTAATAATGGTTATTTATCGAGCACTTATTATGTGCCTGGCACTTAGCTAAACACTTTAGAGATAAGGCAGAGCGAATTTGTCTTCCCCCTGCACCCCTTTCCTTATTTCCCCGCCGCCTGCATCCCTCGTGGGGAGGGAGTCTGAGGGAAGAAGTGCAGACATGGTTTTATTAACAACACAAGTTCCCTTAGATGCATGACAAGTCTTTCAGAGGCACTGCCCAGGACTGCGAGGACCGAATCTGGCCACGAAGCTAGCCGAGGCCCGCTGCCCTCCCCCTGGTCCCTGGGTCCATCCCTTGGGCTCGTGCAGTGCTCCTCCTATGTAACTGTCCAAGTCAGAATAGACCGTGCAGGCCGGAAAGAAGACTCAGCAGACAAGCTGATGTTTGCACCTTCCTGGGGCCCCTGAATGTGTCTGTGACCAACATCAAGTGAGATTTGTCCTTCCTGGAAGGGGACAGTGTTCAGATGTCCCTCTAGCTTTGTGCTGGTCCTCCGTCCCCCCACTGCTCTAGGGACTTGGTTATTTATCTACAGGGTCTTCCTGGATTCATGGGTGAATCGACTCCCAGAACACTTACAAGACAAGTTGCTTGGGGTTTGGCTAGCTCCGGTCTGATGTCCTTCACATCTTGAACCCAGATGGCTCAGAGGAAGGGCTACCTCCCTGGTACCCTGGGGACTGGTTCTCACAGGGAGGCATGGGCCACGGGCCCCTCCACTGGGTGGGCTCTGGCGCTGTGCAGACATGGCAACAAGGCCAAAGACTGGAGGCTGGGCTGCTCGCAGCAGTGTCAGTCTTCCTTGCGGCAGAATATGAGAGAGCGTTCTCCTCAGAAACAAAATGCCCAACACTTCCCAGCTGGCTGTGCCTCCCTGCAATGGCAGGCCTCCAAGATCAACCCATCACTTTCCAATGAATAGTTATTAAATGCTCTCTGCCTGCCTGGCCCTTAGAGTCTGCCCAAGTGCTTAGGTGAGCTGATCAGGACTGTCCTTCCTAATGAATTGGTCCCATAGGAGCCTCTGTCCTTTTCCCAGGGTCACTGAAAAACTCCAAGCCCCAAGCTCTCAGGAGCAATAGTTCTTGCGGACAAGAATCCAGAAGCTCACTTTCTGCCCCTTCTGGAATTTCCGGGTGGTCGGCCTCCTGGTCTACCTCCCAGACTTTGTAATTCTGCCTGGGCAGCGAGTTGCATACGCAATTTATCTTCCCCTCCTCTCCCTCCCCCCTCCCCCACTTCTTTCCATCCATCAGTCCAACCCCTTCTCCTGCCACTCAACCGTCCATCTCTTTATTGTCCAACTCGCTCTGCCTCCACACGGCCTCCATCCCTCCGCACATCTACCCAGGGCACCACCCAGCCTCCACGTAGGGGCTCATCGGACCACTGTGGAGTCCGTTTAATCTCAGCGCCCCCCCCCCCCCACCCTTCTGCCTTCTCACCAGGGCGCTGCAGCTCCCAGGCTGTGAGAACCTGAATCTGAATCAGCGGCCCGATTTCTCGACTGTACCACGGGCCTTCAGGACAAAGAAGCCCTTCAGCTGGACAGAGCAGGAAAACTGGGTGTTCTCCGAGGTGTGGACCGATGGCTGCGAAGTCGCAGAGGAAGTAGCATGGGAGCAGCCCTCACAGAATGATGTCAGATTAGGAAAGCCAGGGTCGAAAGGGCAGAGTAGAGGGATTGCGGGTAGATTAAGGGGCGCGAGCAAGGATCAAGGTGGGCTGGGGGTGTAAAGTGTGAGGGTCGGTGCGCAGGTGCCGTCTAGATGGTTGGAGGCTGAGGGGCAGAAGTGTGGCTTGGCCCGAGTAGAGTGCGTGGACTGTGGGATGAGGAGAGAGTTGGAGTGGCCGCCCTAGTCTGGAGCAGATGATGAGAAGCCAAGTCATGGACCTGAGCAGGGATTCATTTTGTTGGCACGGGGAGGAGATAGGGAGCTTGCCGAGGACGGGGAAGTTTTTAGTGAGGGAAGCCTCGACTGAGAGCGGACCCTGAAATGGTATGCTTTCTGCTTTGGGGTGCTGGTCGGTGCCATACTTCTGAACCTGGGGAGCTGGGCCCAGACCACTCGGCTCTCCTGGGGGTCTTTCCATCCAGTCCACACAGCAGCACTCAGCCGACCGGGATCCTGAACAGCCCGAGTCCAGGAAACAGGTTGGCGTGGCGAGTGTGACCCACCGCAGGTCCGAGAACTGCGCTCTCCACGGTTCCTCCATAATGGCCGTGGCAGCTCCTGCTTGCCCACCACGAACAAAGTGGCACCGGAAATTGAACAACTTCCCGGGCTCTTGCCTCTGGCAGGGGAGAAATCTAGGTCTTTTATGGTTTCAGACATAAGTGCTAGCCTGCTGTTATGCTAAAAATTTCAGCATCTGAAAAGTTCCAAGCTAATTTTCAGGGGGAAATTAGATGAGAAGTGGCTTTAAAACTCAGAGAATTCTTGTGTTTAAAAACTTGGTTGCCAAGGAAACTCTTTCTCCAATACTTCCTCACCACTATGTTATAAATGAAACCCCCTAACTGAAGGGTAATTAGGGTAATTGGTAGCACTTCTGCAGAGAGAGAATGTGGCAAAGCAGTTGGGGGCAGGGTCCCCTAACATTTTTGGGCACACCCCCCCCCGAGCCCCGGGGAAGCTAGGCCCATTACTGCACACGGGGGGCTCGCGGGCACCTTTGGAAGAGCATCTAAGCCAGCAAACAGCTGCACACTGTGTTCTGTGAAAGGCCAAGCAATTGATTGCTGAAAGGAAATCTGAAATGTCACGCTGCTACCCCGTTGGTTTCGAATAGGTGAAAAGCTCCGTGAGTCAGTTAATGACCAGATTGTGGGGGCTGCGGCGTTCCGGCCCCCTGTGGCCGCGTTAATGTATGTGGTACCAGGCAGGAGCTGAAGCAACTGTTGTTGCCACCTTCGGGAGGGAGGCAATTTAGCATTTAGTTTCCGGTCCCAGCCATCCAGCAACCCATCTGTCCATCATCTATCTCTCCATCTGTTCATTCATTCAGTTTTCCATTGCAACATCGACTCACCCACCAGCCAGCCACCCATTTATTCACTCAGCTACCCATCTGTCTGTGTGTCTGTCTTCCTATCTGTCCCTCTCTGTCTACCTCACCATGTGCGTATGCACTGATTGTACAGAGATGGTAGGAAGGATGGATGGACAGGTAGATGGATGGAAGGACGGATGGACGGATGGATGGATGGATGGACAGGTGGATGGATGGATGGACAGGTGGATGGAAGGACAGATGGATGGATGGACGGATGGACGGGTGGATGATTGGAGGTACAGATGGATGGATGGGTAAATCAATGGACGGATAATGACTGCACATGCACCCTTTGTTGATCTGCCCACCTTGGTCTACCTATCTAGGGGTCCGACCACTTACACATTCATCCGTCTGTCCTCCACCCACCCATCCACTTGTCCTCTCTTCCCTCCAGCTGTCTGGTTAGTGGACATCAACTGAGCACCCTCAGGGCTGGAGGCAACACCTGCCACTGCTGAGTGCTTGGTCCCTCATTCTATAGATGAGTAGCGAGTTCTTAAAGCTAGCAAGGGTGAGGGGCGGGCGTTTGGATTTTTAGCCCGTGTCTCCGCCCTGGGCGCCAATTCCCAGAGAGGAGGCCATGGGTTTGTCCTCTTCCAACCACCAGCCTTTCAGCCCTAAGAGCAAGAGTTGAAGGAGGATGGGACAGAGAGCAAGGATGAAAGACCAGGAGGGGAGCCCACATCTGAGGCTCCAGAAGCCAGGGCCTCTCGAGGGCCTGGGTCCAGCTGCCCTGGCTCGCCTTTCTGCTCGAGGGCGCGTGCGCACACACGCACTCCACCCAGCCGGCCCCTTCCTCCGCCCCCAGGGTAAATACTGCCAACGTGTTCAGGGAGCCGGTGCCAAGGTGAAAAGTCCATAGATCAGAAACCCTAGCGGTGAAGGCTGAGCCCCCAGGAAACGCTATTCCCAGAAGCTGAGACCTTTCGCCCAGTGAGCCTCAGGCTCTTCTACCCCTCCGCCCTCCTGCTCTTTGCAGGGAGGGCCAAGTAGGCAAGCTGCTCCGCCCCCCGGCTTTGGCCTCCGCCTCACCATTCTCTGCCTTCCAAGGTACCCTTCTCCCAGAATTGGGCTGGTTGGCAGTGAACTCCCGACATCCAGGGGGTCTGGGTGCTGAGCAGTGTGGCGGGAAGTGGAGGGTACTCCCTATGGCCTGGCACCATGCTGGGGCTCTAGGTGCCTCTTCACGGTGGATCTGAGTCACATTCCAGTCGTGGGTGGGCTCACTGTTCTCTGTTTGCAGAAGAAGAGACTGAGGTTCAGAGTGGTGAGGTGACTCCCCAGGTTGGACTCTTTGTTTTCAAGGAGCAGAGTCTCACTGAACCTTGACGGTGCCATGCCCCCTTCATGGGGCAAGGAACAGCTGCAGCTGGGCTGGGGTGGGCATGGCCGGGGGTGAGAGGGTAGGCTCTGGTGTCAGCCTCTTCAGAGCTGTGTGACCCTGAGGGGGTCACCTCACCTCTCCATGTTTCGCCTCCCTGTTTTGAACAGAGAGATAATAACAAGACCTTCCTCTTGGTGAGGGTTTAAGGAAGGGGTGCATGTCAGGTGCTCCGAACGTGCTTGACACACAGTATATGCCTAATATGTGTCGGCTGTTCCCGATGATCGCCTCCCTTGGGCACCGGAGCTCTGCAGGGGAGTGGGAGCCAGACGAAGGAGCCGTGCTGTGGGCAGGGCACCCAGGCGTCGGCGGAGCCATGGCATCTTGCGAAGGGAGGATTGGTCTGCTGTTGTGTTGGTCTGGGAAGGCCACCCTAGAGGCTGGCAGGAACTCTGTCGCTGTGGCAAGCCTCAGTCCCCGGGGACATTGCCACCCTGCAGAGACGCAGGGAGCGGGATTGGGAAAGAGGATGCCACTTGGCGTGTCTTTGGGGACAGGTATCACAAGCTTTTTGTGGTCTGAAGGGACTGGTGAGCACCCGTGGAGCAAGCCACTGAAGGGCAGGGCTGATCTGCACTATCGGCACCCCCACCCCTGGTGCCCGGCACGGTGCCTGGTATCAGCCAGACATTCAGGGACGTGACACTCCTGTGGGCTCCCATGTGGCAGAGAAGGCACTCACAGCTGGCCCTTTCTCTGAGCCCCCAACCTCCCCTCCGAGGCAGCCATGACACCAAGATCTGGCTTATGGGGCTCACAGGGTGAGTGACTTGCCAAGGTCCCCGGATGCTAACCCGACGTGTCTGAGCTCAGAGGGGCTGCCTCTACCTACCGCTCTCTGCCTGCCAGCCGTCTACTGACCCAGGCAGAGCCAGGCACGGGTTCCCCTAACACTCTGCAGATGTTACCAGGGACTGGGTGAAAGTGTGAGCCACCAGGGGCCATTTGCTGAGAGTGGTCCCCATGGCAGACTCGAGGGGCTCCAGTGCCAGCCAGTCGCATGCGGCCCTAGGCTTTGGGCAGCGGTTTGGTCAGACGTCCCTGCTGGGGGTGGGCTCTGCCAACTCTTTGGAGGGGCTTCTTGAGCCCAGAGCTAAACCAGTGACATGCATTCCTTCCTAGATCAATAGTCCCCATGTCAACCCCCCACTGAGTGCTTGCCAGGTGCAGAGCACTGTGCCGAGTGCCTTCTCAGTGTCTCTTGAGGTCCCCCCAAAGTTCTCAAGGGAGGAACGCTGCCTTCATTCCCATGCGGCGGACGGGAGACACCGGGGGCTTTGCTGTAAGCCCCACCACCCTCGTTCCTGCAGACGCGTCCAAATGCTCTGTCCCCCAACGGCTCCCACGCCCCCTGCCTGCCTCAGCCCCCCACCCAGGGACGCAGGCAGAGCTGCCGCTGTATCCCTTCTCTCCAGGTGGGGAAACTGAGGCTTGTAGCCGGGAACAGGCAGATTGAAGGCTCCCAAGTCTCTCCAGCTCGCTCTGCAGACAGTCTGAGCGAGTCATCCAAGGTCACCCAGAGCCGCCACTGCCGCAAGACGACAACAGTGTTTTGACTTCTGGTCAGGCCACGCCGCGGAGGGAGGGAGGCGTGGGGGCCGCCGGGGGCCTCTTTAATTCATGAGTTACTGGCAGAAGCACAATCTCCGGGGAAGACTGATGGCCCGCTGCAGGTACCGGTGGGCGGATTCATAAAGCTGTCGGCAGCGGGCCGTAAATCAGATGAATATTCAAGATTCGGCCCCGGGAGCAATTCTCCAGCTCGGCAGTAACAAGACGGATGCGGCAGGAAGGCGGGCCCGGTGGCCTCAGGAGCCCCCGTGTGAGGTTCTTTCCACTTGCACAGAACTTCTGCTTTGCCTGGGGAACTTGGGTGGCTCGAAAGAGAGGGGGCGAGAGGAGACTGTGGAGCCTGAACCCCAAATCAGACCCTCCTCTAAATATTTTTTATAGGGGTATCTTTCCATGCCGTGAAATACACAGGTCTTCAGGGGCAAGTGGGGTGAGTTTGGACACCTGTGTGTCATCACTGCCCGAATCAAGATCTAGAACATTCCATCATCACCCCCAAAAAGTTCCCTGGGGCCCTGCCTTATTAATGTCACGTCCCTGAGCCCCAGGAAACCACGGATCTTTTTTTCATCACCAGAGGAGGGTTGTGACTTATGAAGACAGACAGACTCCTGTGATAGACACGGGTTCATTCTCCCTGCTGTGCCCCCGGGACCCTCTTCTGCATGGCCACGTGGCCCCCTGGGAGCCTTGACCACAGGGCCAGGTCTGTGGCCAGCTGGCCTCTTTGTGGCTCTGCCTTTTGGGATAAGGAGACTGTGAATGCCTGCCCTGGTCTTACTGGGTTCTTCCTCTTGGGTAAACACCAGTGTGCGGAGCTGCTGGACCAAAGGCCGATGTCTGCTGAACTTTGCAAAGAACTGCCCACAGGTTTCCAAGCGCGTGTGCCGTTAGCGCCCACCAGCCCTGGCCAGCCTCCCCCCGCCTCCCCCCGCCTCCCAGCCTCGCCGGGCATGTGACGGTCTGCTGTTTCTATCCTTTCCGCTTGAGCAGGTGTGTGGTGGCACGGGCACGGGACAGCCCTCTGTGTCATTCGGAGTCCCCGCCAGTCCTGCAAGAGCACAGGCTTTCTCCTGCCCTCCGAGCTGCCGGGGGAGGTGGCCCAGCTCTGGCTGAGCCCGGGAGCTGTGTGCCTAGGATCTCTCTTCCCGATGAGGCTGAAGTTTATTCCTGGGGCTGCTGGGGCTCAGCTTAGTTAACGGCCTTTACACAGCTCTCCCGTGGCTGCCCACTGCGGCCAGGCCACCACCCGGTTCCTCCTGGCGTGGTCACAAGGTCCCATGGGACTGGACCCCTGCCACCACCCTGCCCTTCTCTCAGACCACTGTCCCTCCTGCCCGCCTGGCTCTGGCCTACCAGCTGGGGTCAACCACACTGTCTGCTCCTCTGGCCTGCAGAGTAGTAGAGGCGGGAGGTCTGTGTTTCCTCCTCCCTCACCCCTGCATCCTCTGTAGTTGCCCCATGTTGGGTTCCCACAGGCTCTTTTGGGGGAGCCTCTGAGGGTGCAAAGGCTTTAGGGGGCCCCACTGCCCTCCCCTCCCCCAGTCCTATCTGACCCAGTGGGAGGGGGTCCCCTCTGCCTTCTGCAGCAGTGAACTCGCGGTGGGTCTGGTCCTGCGCCCTGCTACTGCAGGGACCACCGTGAGCCTCATCACACAGACCAGGAGGCTGAGG
Source organism: Mustela nigripes (assembly GCF_022355385.1). Taxonomy (NCBI): domain Eukaryota; kingdom Metazoa; phylum Chordata; class Mammalia; order Carnivora; family Mustelidae; genus Mustela; species Mustela nigripes. Next base: position 135,528,374 of record NC_081563.1, read on the forward strand.
TCACTGTAATCCCCAAGGCCCTCTCCATTTCCAGCTTGTGGGATCAGCCTTTCTGGGAGAGGGCGTCTGGCATCCTGCCTGGGAAAGGAGCCCTGGGCTGCCTTCGGGCAGAGGTCAGACTCCATGAAATGCCTCCCTCTTGGGATCACAGCTCTTGCCTTTTCCTCTTCTGGAGAACATTTCCCTACTCCCCGGCTCCCGAGACGGACTTCTCTGCTAATTCTGGGCTCTGTGGCTTCACTGGTAGCAGCTGGCACCAAGGCCAATGGCCCATGGAGTGGGGAACCTTTAGAAGTAAATACAGGGGGGACCCCCCCGGCACCCCTGGGTCTCCCCACGTGTCCATTCCCCCCTCTAGCCTGGTGCAAAGCCAACCCCAAGGACCCACCAACATCCCAGAGATCAGAGCCCACCCCCAGGGTAAGGAAAGCCACAGGACCTACACCCCTTTTTGCTATTTCATCCTGGGGCAGGGGTGTAGATGAGGACACCCCCCTCCCAACCTCCCCTGCCCCGGGGAGCTCAGCCTCCTCACCCCAGAGCACAGAGCCCTACCTGCCTAGTCCTTGGGGACGGGGATTGTCCCTCCTTATCCCTCTGGGGTCCTGCCAGCGACCCCGACTTCTAGCCCCGGACCCTGGTGCTATCCACCAACCCCTCAAATCAGCCCCCCCAAAGACAGTCACCCCAGGTTTTTCCCCATTGAGTTAAAAGTTTCCTGTTCTAGACTTTCAAAGTCTGAGAAAGAACCTTAGCAACACAGGCACGTCCGCGGGCAGACATGTGCGTCATGGAAAGCCAGGAGCCCGGTGATTGGACCGTCTCTGCTGCAGCGAGGCCGGCCCCGAGCACTTGAGAAGCAACGTAATGTATTCCTGTCTGCAGCTCTGAGCCGAAGCTCATTTCGTGTCTTGTGTTTCCATTTCCTGAGGGTTAGTAAGTGCGGAGGGGACTCGGGCTTCGTGCCGAATATTTATTTAGTCAATATACACATCAATTTAGCTAATTAGAGATTGCAAGCCATTTCTAAGCAATGCTGTAAAGTAACAGCTGTACTCTACCCTGGTAATGGGTTCTGGTGCGGGGGGAGACAGCTACAAGCCCGGCACTTTCCAAGTACAAAGTTTAGCTCCCCTTAAACTCCAGCAAATGTCTGAGTCATCGTGACTGTTTGTTAAAGCAGACATCAAAACCTCACTGTCTGGGGTACACGGAAGGGCTCTGGGGTGGGGGTTCTGGAACACATTTAGAGAAGACAGAGTGGGCTTTGGGTGGAGGGACCCCAAGTGTAGACCCTGACTCCGTTCCTTGTATCTGGGGGACTACAGAGGGCAGGTTTGGGACCAGATGATCTGCTGCTCAGGGCTCTGTGGGATGTTTCTGGCATTGCTGGCTTCACCCTCTAGAGGCCAGCAGCAGCAGCCCCCTCCCCAGTTGTGAGGGTCACAAAGGTCTCTGGAAATGGAGATGTGTTCCCTGGGCAGGGGCTGGGGGGTGGGCACGGTATCCCCCAGCTGAGAGCTACTGATGCATAGCAAGGTTGTCAGACCCTCTGGGGCTCCATTTTTCCACCAAGACCCCATTCTGCAGCCCAGTGAGGGAGCGAGTTGCGGCCCCCCATGTTGTAGGTGAGTGAAGTGGCTCAGGGGGGCTCAGAAACCCGCCCGGGGCCCTCGGCCAGAGCCCGGCTGAGCTGGGATGTGCAAGCCTCTTCCCACTTCTTGGAGCGGTCCACGCTCCTTCTCGGCCCTCCAGCCCCAGTCCGGATGCCGCCTCCCCAGAAAGGCCAGCTCTGCCTCCTGCGGCTAGGGTAGCTTTCCACCTCTCTGGCCCCCGCGGCTTTCTCAGCACACTGCTGCTCTCTTCCCAGGGCTTCGCCAACGGGCAGCTCCCGGTCTCGGCGGTCTCCCTGGGAGTCGTTCCTCGGGGCTCTCTCCCTCCTGGTCCCTACTGTTTCATCAGCACCTGGCACAGAGGACGGGAATCAGAATGATAGAATGGCTCCCCTGAAAGTGTGCCAAGGCAGAGCTGCTGCGGACTGCCCCATATCATTTGTTCTCCCTGTCTTCTCCAGGAATGAGGACCCTCATTTTTAGTGACGGGGCACATGGATGTGTGATGAGATGTAAGTGGAAGTCCTGTGTGTGGCCTTCTAGGAGGTGTCCTTAGAGAGAGTGAACAAGCTCTTCCTCACTCCTTTCCCCTTCCTGATGGTTGGAACAGGAACGTGATGGCTAGAGCACAGGCAGCCACCTTGGTCTCTGAAGTAGAAGATCTGTGTTGAGGATGGAGGGGCAATAAGTTAGAAGAGACCTGGGCTTTGGTGACTTACGGTTTGGTTCTCTGTTCCAAGTACCACACTAAATCCTAACCAAGGCTCTAGGCTTTTGGGAGGGCCCAGGATGGACGGAGGAGCAAGCACTGTTCATTCTGTTGAAGCTGCTCCCAGGTCAATGGGTTGCACGGGGCTTTGCCATCAGAAAGAACTCCCAGCACCATGGTCAAGTCAGTTTCCCTAGCTCCCAAGGTCAAAAGGATGTCTGTGGTCTCAGGAGAGAGGCATAGCACTGAGAAATAGAGGGGAGACACAAGAGTGAGAAATGGTCTGGGCTTCCAGACTTACTTCCACTCAAGCCCTTCATTCATTCATTCATTCAGTGAATGTGTTCGTTCTACATCTGCTAGAGGCTGGAGCCCCGATGACTAAGGCCACAGCTTCTGGAATCCCGGAGCGAAGCCAGCTGTTGGGGGAGACAGACCAGGACCCAGTGAGCAGGGATGCGAGGAGCGGATGAGGCTAGTCAGCTTGGCTGGGAATGAAGGGGCATGCGGCGAGAGCCGCTGAGCAGGGAAGTTGCCGGCCCCAGGAGAGGCAGGCAAACGCTCCCCGAGGGCTGAGCAGGTGGGGAGTGAGGCCTGCAGAGACCCGAACAGCGTCGGCGGAGGGGGCCAGTCTCTGCAAAGGCTGTGGGACGGGAGGTTGGTGGCCAGGAGGCTGGAATGGGTCAGCCTGGAGGCGATTGGGATAGCAGCTCAGGCGAAGGGGGCCCGTGTTGAGGGATTAGACTGGGTTGGGGGGGGGGCGCGGCTGGAGCCACAGACGCTGGGACCCGCTGCTTGGTTCGCTGGGGTTTCTCCTGCGCCCTGGCAGTTGCCCCTGACTCCTGGGGTGGGACCCCTCGAGCAGGCTGTCCACGGCCTGCTCACCACCCCCGGGAGCAGTCCCCAGCCCAGGATGGCTGCGGCTGGCCGGATGAATACCTCCCGTCCCTCGCCTCCAGCAGCCGCAAGCTGGTTGTCAAGGTGATGGACGGTGTGTCCGGCGCTGGCTCCCGGGCTCCTGCTCTGCCCGCGGGGGCGCGCTTGCCCGATTCGGGCCCCTTATCCGTGTCCCCCGTCTGCTCCGGGGGAGGCCCCAAACTCAGGCATGGCATTACCTTGTTTCACCCTCGCAACAACCACGCTGGAAGGGAGACACTCCCATTTCACCGCGAGGAAAACCGATCGGAAGCACAGGGAGGCTGAGTCACTGGCTCAAGGACACACAGGAAGTGGCAGAGCCAGGACTGGAACCCAGACAGTGTAGGTGTTAACATCCTGCCTGTGGCGTGGTTTGTAGTTGGTTCTGATCAGTGTAGACCCGCATCCTTCCGCTGTGGCCCATACTAGCGGCAGCCCTTGGGAACTTGTGACAAAGGCTGAGGGACGTCCCTCTGGAGATTCTGGGGTGCACTCAGATAGGAGAACTGCTAGTGTAGACCCGTGGTGTAGACATGACCCGACCTATAGTTTTAAAAGGCCCTTTCTGGCTGCCATGCTGGGCATGGATGTGGTGGGGGGGGGGGGGGCTCCGTCTCAGGAAAGAGGAACTTCAGGGGAAAGGTGAGGGTCATGCGGTGGAAGGAAGGTGACAGATTCCGGTGCCCTTGCGGGTGGAGCCGACAGACCTAGAGATGGATGGTATGTTGGTGAGGCAGAGGAGACGCAAAGAGCCCCCCCCCCGCCCACTCCTGGTTTTCAACGTTGAGCCGCAGCGGGGAACAGGTATCAGCGTGGGGAGCTGGGGAAGTGAGGTGGTGGGTGGGAGCGGGGCCCATGTGAAGGGGAGGGGCTGGGCCGTGTCTGAGGGGACCCCACCTGGCAGCTGCTCCCCCCTCCCGACCTTGCATCTTCCAGAAGCCAGGCTCTCTCTGGGGATCTGACCCCCCTGCGAGGACAGAGCTAGACGGAGCAGCTCTGGGAGCAGGAGCCAGAGGCCGGGCTGCTGGGCAGGGTGGGTGGACAGCACGCTCCCTCCCAAGTCCATCCCGTGGCCAGCGACAGGCAGAAATTAGGGTGCCGACAGCTCTGCCCAGAGAGCCTCGGTTCCTAGCATATCAGGTTGAGATCCAGCAGGAAGGGTCACCACCCTGGGAGGGTCTTGGTTCTGATATTCTAACTGTGAAACACGCAGTGCTTGGCGGCGGCGGGGGGGGGGGGTGTCACTAGTTGTGTTCCACAGTTGCCTTCAAAGCTTTAAAACAGTGGTTGCTCCCCCAGATGTGGATCTCTCCAAGGACGCCGCATCCTAGCATCACCCAGGGGGCTTGGCTGCGACTCCAGCGGGCTCACCGTGAGTGTCCGCATCAGGGAGCAGAGCTATCCTAACACCAGACACTGGCTTTTAAATGAATATCCACTTTTAAAAGGCATTTTAAAATCACTCCGTTGTGTGCATGCAGGATTCGGATGCTCAGGGAAGCCGTCTTCGACACAGCCGGAAGATGCTCATGCAGGCGGGGAGGTGGAGAGAAAGGGGGATGTTTAGGACTTTTGGAAATCGGGAACGAAGCGGGTTCTGCAAGAAGGGAAAGGGTTTGGAGAGACAGCGCGCCGGCAGGGGCCGCAGAGACAACACAGTGAAGGCGGGAAACGACCGCGTCTGGTTACCAGCCGGTGAAGCAGCCCTCTGAGCTCCTCCTAGAAGATGCCTGGAGGTGCCGGGGTAGGAGCCGAGAGGGCTGGAGAGGAAATATAGGTTCACTGAATGCAGGGGCGTGATTCCTCAGGAATGACAGGGAGGGAATAAAAACCCATGCCTATCTCTCGGGGCGCCTGGGTGGCTCCGTGGGTTAAGCCGCTGCCTTCGGCTCAGGTCATGATCTCAGGGTCCTGGGATCGAGTCCCGCATCGGGCTCTCTGCTCAGCAGGGAGCCTGCTTCCCCCCACCCTCTGCCTGCCTCTCCATCTACTTGTGATTTCTCTCTGTCAAATAAATAAATAAATAAAATCTAAAAAAAAAAAAAAACCCCAAAACCCATGCTTATCTCTCAAAAGGGCTTTGATTTTATTTAATTTGCTCCAACACGTCGTAATCGAGGATTCACTGTGTAAAAGAGCTTTGCACACTTTGCACATGTGTCCTGAAGGCAGACGGCAAGGAGCCAGACACCCCACGGAGCACACGCTCTGGGTGGGTGGGGGGGCTAAGATCTGTCATGCGAGGTCATCCTTGAGCAGACATTTCTGGGGAGCAGACTGAGGGTACCCCAGGGGTGTATCTCCAGCAAAGGGGGAGGGCAGTACTCCTCCTCCCACTCTGTGGATTCTTCTGGAAGGAAGACAGACACAATCTTGCTGCCATAAAGAACCTGCTTGTCTCCCATCTTCTTCCATCCAGAAAGGGGTTCCTCAGTTTGGGGCTGACTCCAAGACAGAGGACAGAGGGTCCCCAGGAAGCCTCCCCCTTGGGTGTCCCTCTGCGTGCATCCTGTGTGCACAAGGCAGCTGCCAGGACTTGACCTCCTTCGTCCTGAGCAATGAATTCCACTCCAGCCCAGCTTGCTCCGCAGACTCAGAGCCCTTTGGGGCTGGCTGCACCTCCTTAGAAGGCACATAGGGGGCGCCATACGGGGCAAGGCCGTCTTTGGGGGAAGAGGTCTCATCCCCAGAGCAGTTGGCTTGTCCTGAGATTTCTTGCAATTACAGACACACTCTCGCCAAGAGGAGCTCTAATAAATATGAATTTCTCCAATTTGTCACATTTCCACGGATATTCCAGCACGGGGGCTCAGGGAGGCGTCTAGACTCACTCCTTAATTGATCTCTAACTTAATTCTTAACCCTTCAGCAATTTCTTGCCTGGTGTTCTTCCATGGGCATAGAGACAAAGCCATAGACTCCTCCGACTTCGGACCAGAAGGGACCCTTAAAGGGTAACCAGCACGTGCTGGGTTCTGTGAGCCGAGCCCTGTTCTAAAATGTTTGCCCTGGGCTCGTTTACTCTCCACCCTCTTGTCAAGCTGTCCGCCTTCCTGCCCTCTGTAAGCCTCCCCAGGACTGCAGATTAGGGGACACCCATGCCTGCTTGATTTCTTCTGGGGATGTAGAGCTCACTTCCTGTTCCTCATGCAGCTGCAGAATACCTCTGCCCAATGTTGCCAACAGCAATGAGTCTGTTTCTGAGTCTTCAAGGGCTTCAGGTTCGTCTCAGAAAACACTAGAAGGCACCCTCCTTGTGATCAGAACAGCCCTTGGTGAACCCCAGCCATTCTCCCTGGATCCTGCTGTCCTAGTGGCTCCACGCTTGCTTACCTAACCTGGTGGCTAAAACACACCTGGTCTTCCAAGGCAGGTTCTGGGGTTTAACAGCCAGAATTCCTGACATTGCTCAATATTAAGCAGGAAGAAAGAAGAAGCAGGAAGGGGAGAAGTTTGCTTACCCCAGTGGGCTTGGACCCTTGGGCTGGCTCTGTGGACATTGGTGTGTTCTGGGGAGGCTGGGGGGGTGTCTCCTCCATGCATAGTGACCCCACTTAGGAGTGATCACCAAGCCGCCCATGCATGGCCGTCCCCATGGGTCAAATGCACCCAAATCCTCTTAGAAAGGGTGACGCTCTGTTCTTCCCGGCAGCCCAGGGAAGAGAAGACAGCTGCCCCACCCCTGCACCTGCCACGTGGGGTTTTGGTGAGGAATAACCAGCTAACACACACAAAGAGCTTACTTAGAAAAATGCCTGGCACCTTATAAACACCTGAGACATGCAGCCCGTTACCAGTCCCATTTAACAGACGGGAGCATTAAGGCTGGGGAGGATCAATGATCAATTTGGGATTTATGATGGGCCCTCCTGAGCCCTGGTCCAAACCGTGGATATTAACCTTGGGCACTCACCCAGACCCTCTGGGGAATCAGGTGAATGACATGGATGATAAAGATGAGTTGCTTCCAGAGGCGGGTCCTGAAGAGATGCTTTCTGAGGAGCGTCTGCTAATGAGCGGCTCTTACTGTTGTCATTTTGGATGGGACCTCTGACCAGAGAGACTAGACCTGGCCTGAGGCCACCCAGGGAAGCAGGACTTGAACTGAGATCTCTTAAACAGTAACGCATGAGTGTTAACAACCACACAGTACCATCCTTCCTGCTTCTTCCTTGTGGGCAGAAAAGGCAGACTCCAGCCTAAGGTGGCACCCTTTGCCCTGACACTGTGTGACATGCCCAGAGGTGGCTGTAGCTCAGGCAGCATCACCAGAAAGGACAGGGCCGCAGCTGGTGGCCACAGGGAGTCACAGGGAAGCACGAGGACCCCGAATCCTACAGAGCCGCTTCGTGACCTGTGACCAGACACCTACCTGCTCTAGCTCAGCTCCTGGAATTGGATTATTGTGCCTATGCTGCAGGGACCCCATGGCACAGGTGGGACTGACCTGCCAGGGAGGATCCCAGTCCGTCCTGGCTCCTCCCCACTGCCCCGCCCCACCCCTGCAGCTGCTGGGAAGATGAGTTGGGGTCAACTGTGCCCAGCTCCTCACCCAGCTAAGTATACACGAGTCAGGGCCCCGTTCATGGCCGTGCATGGCCAGCACTCTCAGATCGACGGGGTTCTAACCGGCCTGGACCCAGGGTGAGAGCTTCAGCTCCGAGGACGTCTGTCTGGGACAGAGGCCCAAGCTGGGGCAGTTGGCCTCAGTGAGTTTCTAGCCCAGTGGGCTCCCAGCCCTCAAGCAAGCAGCTCCTTCCCCAGGAAATGCCTCCAGGTTACAAAACTAGCCAAGAAGCCAAGCAGGACAGAGATAAATTGGATGCCTGAGAAGTTCACCACCCTGCCCTTGGCCTTGGGGAGTTCTGCTGTCCTGGCAAGTGGCAGGGGAGGTCCACCCAGTTTCCCCTTCGCTGCCCTCCTCCCTGCTTGGACAGGGCTTTGCAAGGCCTTGCTTTTCTTTACAAAGTCCTGACGGTGGGGGCAGAGCTCCCCGTTAACCCAAAGCCTGCATCTCTGACAGCTTAGAAGTTTCTCGCAAGAGCCTGAGCTGGCTCTGTTAATCATTCCCTGTGGATTTGACGCTCTGCTTGGGTGAGTTTTCCAGGCCACAGGAGAGCCCAGGCCCTGCCGGTGAACAGTACAAAGGGGTATTTGGGTGACCTGCCCAAGGGAGGAGGAGGAGGTTCAAGGTCAGTGGGAAACGAGTGAGCTCCCCTGCTCATAAAGCAGGCCAGGGTGTCCCGGAGGCCGGGGTGCCGCTGTTTATTAACCAAACATTTACTGAGCGCCTGGCGGTATGGAATACGCTGGCTGCCGACATGATAGAAAATAAAGAAATGAGACCACGGTACAGGACAGCAAGATAAAGAGGCCCCTGTGTTCCCTGAGCGCTCAGCACACCCCAGGCGCCGTCCTGAGCGCTTAGCAGCTGCTGATGCAGGTCTGGGCCCTCTGAGTGCGAGACACGGTCAGCACCTCCACTTCGGGGCAGTGGAGGCAGTGGGGTGGACACTGAGGCTCAGTGAGGTGTGCTCCAAGCCCAGGGGCCCCCACTGACGATGGCAGAGCAGGCTGGAACCACAGCCTGCACTTGAGCCCGGCAGCCACCTCTGGGCCCAGTGTGGGACAGGCCTGGGATGGAGATGGGGAAGGGCACATGCCCCTCAGCAACGCCAGTCCAGTGACCAGTCCCCCCATGACGTGGTACACAGGGTGGGTGGGGACTTGTGGGCATGTGCAGATCCTGGAGGCCAATCGGAGGCCGGGGCCCAGCTGGAGTGGAGGGGAGGGGGCTTCCCTGGGGAGGAGACAGGGCAGCAACTCGGGGTGGGGTTTGCGCCTAGGACAGCCGGGTGGGGGGCTGGACCCACCCCCTGCCTCAGCCCCTGTCCCTCCAGGTCCATGCTGGCCCGACCCAGCTGCTTCCAGTGGGGACCAACCAGCAGGTGGGTGCCAATTCCAAAGCCACACACAACACAAGAGGGGTTTGGGGCCCCTCTGTGGGGGTCAGGGCCGCTGTCAGAGGGCCAGAGGCAGCAGCCTCCTGCCTGGAAGAGGGACCCCTGAGCTGCAGCCTGGAGCCCCCTGAGGAAGCAGGAAGGACACCCTGTGGGGGGAAACATTTAGAAGCCGGGGGAAAGTGCGAGGCCGAAGCCCGTCCAGCCCGCTGAGGTAGCGGGCCAGTCTGGTGAGCAGAGCTGAGAGGGGAGCAGGGAGATAGCGGTCAAGGTTGGGGGCCAGGTCCGGCTGGTCCTGGGGCCAGTGGTCAGCCAGTGAGGGTCGCGGCAGCGGCTGCATTTCCCCAGAGCCCTGGAGGCTGGATGGAGAGGGCTTGGGGGTCCGTGGGGAGGCTGCTGCTCCGTCCAGAGAAAGATGGTCGTGGCCAGACCGGATAGCTTTGGAAGTGGGTGAACAGGCAGGTGTGAAGGCTCTAACAAGTGACATTGCTGGGACCCTCCCTGGGAGGCTTCTCTAGGGAAATCTGCTGAGTCCTGGGGAGGACTGGGGTGAGCAGGGGTTGGGGACACACAGAGTCACCTGGCCGGGCCCTCTCCTGCTTTTGGGTTAAGACCCAGACCTGGCTTCTGAGGACGCTTCTGAGGACATCCCCTTCTCGCCCAGCATGGGTGGGACCACCTCAGGACAGCCGGGGCGCAGGGGCGGGGGGCGTGCTTGGCCTGTGCAGGAAGCGAGGCTGAGTCTGGGTTCTGGGGGTCGAGGGTAGACGGGACGTTAGGTCTGGGCCTGAAGTGTCAGCAAAGGGAGAGGGCAGGGCAGGGTCAGGAGGGCAGCCCCCAGCTCAGTCAGGACAAGTCTTTGGACTTGGCCGTTCCCGTAGATGTCCCCTGCCCAGAAGCCAGAATCAGCTGGAAAAATCAATGCTTAACCCGGTGACTCCTGCAGTCACCAGGCCCCCACGTCAGCACGTGGACTGAGACCCGGGTCGCTGTAAATACCCCAGGACCGAGTGAGGGCCCTGCACGAGGCTGCCGGGCTGGCCACGTGCAAGCCCATGGGCTGACCCCACGCGGGTGCGCTTGGCAGTGGGCCCTTGGGAAGTAGGTGAGGACAGTGAGGGGTTTTCCATGAACCCTCATCTTTTGCGGGCCCGACTGGGGCCCTGGGGAGTCTGAGATGCAGCTTGGCTATGGTGGCCACGGCAGGGATCATAGTCTGCTCTCACACAGGGAAGGGGACAGGACCACGGGACCGGACACAGGGACCAGGAGACGAGGGGGCAGGGGCCACAGCCTGGCCACTGTGGGGAGAGCATGGCCACTACCTTTAGGAGCTCACCGGTGAGTGGCAGGAATGAGGCCTGAGCTGAGTCCCCCGCTTCTGCCCAGGTGTGAGGTCAAGGATGGACAAGGATCGTGAGTTACAGACCGGAAGCCCGAGGCTCGGAGGGTCACCTGCCCGCCCACCGGCTCTTCGGGTGCCTGATCGAGGCTGGGGGGAAACAGTGTCTCACTCTGCGCCTGCTCTCGGCTCCAAGACTGACTTCTCCTGTCAGGCCTAGTCCAGAACTCAGGGGTCAGGCTCCCTGAGTCCCCCCGGCAGCCTGCGAGCTCAGTGGAGAGGGGCAACCAGGCACAGAGAAGGTGGCCTACTTGCCCACAGCCGCACAGCCTGGGCAGGGTTTGAACCACCAAGGCAGCTCTGGGGCCAAGCCTCTGCCCTCAGGACAAGGTGGACCGAGAGGTCTTGACTAGGGAGCTGCTAACTCTTGTGTTCTGGGCCCGCCCGCATCGGCCCTGGCCTCAGTGTGATGGGAGTCACAGGCCCAGCCCGCTCCAACCTGCAACAGCTCTCTGGGGGAAGGGGCTGGGGAATGCTGATTCCCGGGCCACACCTACGCTACAGGGGCAGCACCTCTGGGCCGTGGGGGGATGCCGGCCAGCATCTCCGAAGTCCACTCTGGCGTCCAAGGGTGGTCAGTGAAGCCTGGGTCCCTGTATGGCGAGGCCCTTTGAGAGGGCAGTAGCTGCCTGGGGCTGAACCCCAAGGGACCCAGAGAGGACAGAGCGGCAAATGTTGATTTGGGGAAGGGACCAAAAGGCTTCAGGGTGAAGATGGAGGTTGGGTGGAGCCTTGACAGTGAGAGTTGGGAGGGGAGGGCGGCCAAGTGGAGCTGGGAGGGGAGGGCGGCCAAGTGAAGGGCAGGGGCTGGAAGGGGGTCTTCCTGGACTGGGGTCATCAGGTCTGGGAGCCGCCAAGGGAGGCAAGGTGTAAGGGAATGAAGGCCCGTGGTGGGGCCAGGCCTTGAAAGGGTCTGAATGATAGGCTGCTTGTCCAGGTCTCCAGCTCCCACAGGACATCTGTCACCACGAATGGGAGCTCATTCATTCATTTATTCATGATACCTGCATTGTTTCTCCGTGCTGGCCAGACGTTCTAGTCACTGAGGAAACAGCAGAGGGACTGACAGAGGACACATGCCTCTGGAGCTGAGGGTCATCCAGGAACAGAGACTAATTAAAGGAAGAAGGAAATAAAATGACAGCGGGTTGCTCTGGGTGCAACGTCATAGCTCAGGGGCTGTGACAGAGACCCCCTGCATAACAGGGAGGGCTTCTCTGATGAGGAAACGTTTGAAGTGAGACCCTGAAAATGAGCCAGCCAGAAAAGATGGAGAAAGGAAGCCAGAGGGAGTGCATGTGCAAAGGTCCTGGGGCAGGAAGACTTCAGTCAGTTCAAGTCTGGTGAGGCTGGGACTAGGGAGGGGGGCCGAACGGTCAGGAGATGAAGAGCGTCCGCAGGGTTAGGTCAGGCCTCCGTAGCAGCTTAGGAGCTAACCACAGAGGGTTTTCAGCAGGGGAGAGTCTGAGGATATATACATGAAATGCAGATTCCTGGGCCACAGCCTGGCCCAATGGATTGAATTTTGCAGGGATGGGGCCCGAGAATCTGCCTACACAGATACATGGGTATTTGCGACTTTGCTGGAATGAATGTGTCATCTTTTAGGAGGCGATGGTGTGAGGGAGACAGAGACAGAGAGACAGAGACACAGAGACACAGAGACAGAAAATCAGAAAGATATAAAGAGACAAGCAGTAAGAGACAAGAGCTGTCGGGGCTCCAGACACGGACCTGGGGTGACCAGGTGGCATGAAGACGCAGGAGACCCACGGGATCAAGCGTCTCCCCAGGACAGAAGGGGCTAGGACAGACAGACCCCACTGACCCCTGCAGGGACTGGACAAAAAGGATCCCAAAAGTGACTTTGAGGACACACACCTCTGGGCTGGCGGTGACAGGTGTTGAGTGGTCATCCTTGCTCGCAGGGATAGGATGGGGACAGGGGTCTGTAGATGTAAAGTTCCAGCCCTGGAAAGGACCTCAAGAACTAGCCCCTGCCCCAGGGGTCCTGGGCTGAGTTGAGGCAGAGAAGTGGATCCTGGATCCCCTGTCCCACTGCCGAGTTAGTGGCAAGCCTGGGCTCAGTTTGCAAAAAAAGATCGGGAGCGCCACCTGGTGGCCAGAGCCATGGCTCCGGCCCGGGTCCACACCGACGGGGTCCAGGGCACAGGTGGCCCGTCTGCACGGGTATCTCCATTCTTGGAGATGTGTGGAGTCACCCAGTCAGCTCCAGTGCCCTGCAGACGAAGTCGGAGACCCGGATAAAGCCGAAAGAAACTGGCCGCCTGGAATTTCACACCCAGAGTGAGCCTCCCGTGTGCACTGACTCCCTTCAGAGTGTCCTCCAACCGTCCAGTTAGTCTCTCATCCAAAACATGAATCGTGCCCCACGGAGAGCCTTGTGGCCTGCTGGGCCTGTCCCCACGCGCACTGGGTGGCAGGCCTCCTGTCAGTGACTGTTTTTGTACAACATAAGTGGAGCGGCAGTGCGCACCCTGGGGGAGCAGCCCGGGGCTGACTCGGCGTGGCTGAGCGGTTGCCTTTAGAAGAGCAAAGTGAGTTTTCCAGAATTTTTTTGTTTTGTTTTCGCTGCGCTCAAGGAAGGTTGAAACTTCAAAGCCTTTGGTGCTGTGATGCGAAGGGAGTCTTGATAAACCCACATTTGGAAGCAAGCCTCATGCCGCCCACCCCAGCCTCCCTATGTCCCAAAGTCTGCTCGAAGTTGCTTACGCCCCTGAGCCTCAGTCTTCTTGTCTGTGAAATGGGCAAAATCCGGTGTGTCCATTTCATAGGGCCACTGTGAGGTTAAATAGGTAAGCTCTGCAAAATACTGCCTGCAGGCCCAGCGGGGAGGCTGCTGCCCGCCAGGCCCGGACGGGCCTCACTAGCGGCGACAGGCTCAGGATTCTGTCCTGTCCCAGCTGATGGTCAGGTACAATTTGCGGAGGATGGAGAGGAAGCTCCATGGCGTGGGTGAGTCAGAACGTGGTGTGGCAAGCCAGCCATACGGGGTCTCCTCTGAGCCAGATGCTGATTTCATCCCAAGGTCACATGGCTGGTGAGCGGGGGGGGGGGGGGGGGCTGAAGTTTGACTCCAGAGTGGCCGTGGGCTTGTTCCCTTCAGCCCTACCCTGTACGTAGACCTGTGGGTGTCCGTCTGCGTGGTGGGTCAGTGTGAGGACACGTGGGCTGCGTGTTCGCAGAGGCTGTCACCCCCACCCCAGCTCCCCACCCCTCAGACGGGAGGCGTCTCCCAAGCGTGATGTGGCCTTCTATGTACGGAGGATTCCTTCCAGCCCCATCAGGACTGTCTTCCCTCGCTCTGTCCCCTCGGTGTAACCCCAGCAGGTGCTTCCCTGGCTGTGTGACCTCGGGGCAGTATCTCCACCTCTTCTGTGCCCCAGTATTTTGTCCACGTGAAAGGTGAACAGCACAGAAGGATTCGGTGAGTTTATACACCAGGAGTCTAAAGAAGGTAGCTGCGGTAGGGGTTGCAAGCAAGAGCCTTGGCGGTCCCAGGCTTCCCCCCCCCCCCCCCCCCGCTTACAGAGGCGCTCCCCATGGAAGAGATCAGCTCTTGCAGGGCACTGGGGTTTTGCCTGTGGGGCGCTGGCGTCCATGGGAAGGGAGACCCAGATGAGAAGGCAGAGCAGGAATTTAACCTGGGATCTGTGCACGGGTTTGGGGCACCACCCAAAACCACAGGCAAAGCGTTGTGTGTGCGGCCGCTCTTGGGGGAGGGAATGGGTCGGCGTCCCCACCCTGGCCTGGTCCGGGCGGGATGAGACCCTGGAAGTTCCAAGCTCAGTGCGAGCCACCACCAACCCGCGGCCAGCAGAGGGCGCTCGGCCCAAGGCGGTGAAAACTGAGCGCGGGCTTCGCGGCTGCCCATGGCTGGGAGAGCTGAGGACCGCTGGGCTCTCTGGCTTCTCTCCTCCCAGATGCCCTCCTGCCCCAGAGGCTGGCCAGAGCTTGGCGCTGGGTGAGGGGGCTGCTGGGGTTACAACTACGGCTGTGGGCCACTGGTGTCCGGGTGTCCGGCTGGGGGCAGCTCTGGACATCTCAGCGAGGAGGGGGCTCCTTAGACCCGTGGAAGGAGCTTTTAAAAACCCACGTGCCCAGACCGTACCCCTAGAGACTGTCCTCAGTGGGTCTGGGGTGGGCCCAGACATCAGCATTTGTTAGATGCTCCCTAGACCAAGAGTCACAATGTAGGACCTCACAAGGAACTCTGGGCATGAAGGGCTCTCCTTACTTCTGCCCACTTTACAGAGGAGGAAACTGAGGCTCAGAGTTGCGGGGACTCGCCTGAGGTAACTCGGGTTACACCTGGGGCTGTGATGCCACAGCCCACTTGTTCTTTTATCTCCATGATGCTAAGAGTGGAAATGGTATCCTCTATGATGGGCTCACTCAGCCCGGCTCTGCAGACGTTCTGGGTTTCGTGACTCTGTTGTGGGGGCTGGCCTGCTTCGGTGTGGTGGCAGCATGCTGTCCCCCGATGACGTCCATGCCCCAGTCCCCAGAGGCTGGGACCCCGTCACCTTACTCAGTGACACGGACTTTGCAGACATACCTGAGATCTTGAGGAGGGTGGTCCCTGGTGGTCAGGTGGACCCACAGCATCCCAGGGGGCCTTAGAAGAGGAAGGAGCCTGAGAAAGAGATGCAGACGGCAAGATGCAGCGATGCTGGCTGGAGGGTGAAGGGCGGGCCGCGAGCAGGGAACGCAGGCGGCCTCCAGAAGCTGGAGAGGCCGAGGGACGGATTGTCTTCTGGAGCCTCCAGAAGGAGCCAGTCCTGCCAGCCGCCCCCGAGCTTCAGCCAGTGAGGCCCGCGGGGGACGCCTCACTTCCGGCGCTGTGAGATAAGCTGGGTTTAAACCACCTGATGGCAATTTGTTCCAAGAGTAGCAGGAAACCTCTTCCAGGCTCTGCCCCCGTGACAACCAGAAATGTCTCCAGACTTGGCCCACGGCCCCGGCAGCGAGAGGATGTGGGTAAAGTGGGCCGCGGTGTGGAAGCACGTGGCCGGACCCGGCACTGAGTGTTCCGCCCGTGTGGCCCGGCCAGCTGCGCGCCCCCCCCGCCCCCACCTGCCCCTTTTCCTCTGAGCCTCCAGCCAACCTGCCGTGATTGCCTCCCTGGCCCATTCTGCGGATGAGAAGGCCGAGGCTCAGCACAGTGACATGGGCACCTGCGGGTGAGGTCACACGGTTAGAGAGGGCCTCTGTCTCAGACGCTGCGTCCCTGAACCAGACATGTCCCACCGGGAGGCAGAGCTGGCTGTGCTGTCTCAAGGCGGCCTCTTGGGGTTTCAAAGCCCCAGCCGGGGGCAGCCAGGCCTCCATCCGCTATGCTACATCCCTGCCTTCTGGGCTTGGTGATCTTTTCAAGGCTTGGCTGCTTCTCCAGCAGCTGGTAGAGATCCCACTGATGGCAGCAAAAGCCATAGGATCCGAGGTGGGGGTGCGGAAGGGCACGAGCGAATGTGGCACAGAAAAGTGAAGCCAGGCGGTGAAAGCCTGGCCAGGTTTTGAGTCCCAAACTTCTCCTTCAGCAACAGGGGTGAGAGCACTGGCTTAGGAGCCCAGTGGCCTGGGTTCCAATCCTGTCTCTACCCCTTGGGCAATTGTCTAACCTTTCTGAGCCTTTACCTCTCTGGTGATGGGCTCCTGAGGCTCGCCCAGGGCTGGCTACCACTTTCCCCCAGTTTATTTGCCCAGGGAACTCTTAATTCACAGAACACTTTGTAGGAGGAGCTTTCCACAGAACACAAAATGTTGGTTCTGTCCTTCTTCTCAGTTGCAGCAGTGTGGCTGCCCATGGGTTGGGTGGCATTCTGGTCTCACCCTTCAAAGCGGAGAGGCTGGTGGGGCTGAATGTGCCTCTAGACCATGGGTGTATCATTAGGGCTGCAGAAATCTGACTCAGAATCTGGAAGGCTTGGCCCCGGGGATGGGCTCCACTTACAAGTTTGGGCAAGCATGTGATCCATGCTCAAGCAATGAGAACCCTCCCCGGGACATTCTACCAGAATTATTTGGCATGAAGAATTCCTTTTCTGCTGGGGTTGCTAAGTTGGCAGGCCCTAAGCTTGTGTAGCTAGCAGGAAGAGAAGAGAGTTTCTCAGAAAGATGGAGAGAGAGGGGCCTGAAAGATAATGCTTGAGCCCCTGGAGCCAGCCATTCCTGAAGCCATCTCTTGATTTCCCAGTTGCATAAGCAAATAGATTCTTTCTTTAAGCCTAGGTGAGCTAAGTTTCTGTCATTTGCCACCCAAATGCTCCTGAATTATTCTCTAGATCCTTTCTTGCTCAAAGCCTCTAATCTTGGCTGCCTGCTAAAACCCCACAGGGGAAGAGTCCCACCTGGGCTCACCCTGAGACTAGCAGAGAGGCTGGGAGGAGAAAACAGAATTGCATTTGTGAGCAGGTCCTGGTGGCTTGGGAAAATCACCTCTAACTGTCATGTAGCAAACTATCCCCATTCAGCTCCGGGGAGCGGCGGGCTCTGTTTGCACGTATCATGGCCGAAGGAAGGGGGGGTGGCTGGGGAGCTGGGGAGAACAAAGGGCTGGGGGATGGGCGGACTCCATCATCCCCTGCCAGCTAATGGGAGCTAGTTAATTTCCTTCCTGAAGAGACCAGCGCCGACCTTCACCTCCAGCCCCCATTAACCGCTGGCAATGCTTTGTCAGCGTGTTTATGACAAATTAATTATACAGAGAGAGGAAATCTCGCAGAAAGATGAGTATTCTGGCTGGGGCAGGAGATGTGGGCTGAGTCTGAGTTCGGGGCTGCATTTCAATAATCCGCTGACATGGCCTGGTTAACCACAGGCCTCGGGCAAACTTCGAGGCGAGCTGCCTTCCGCTCACCGCAGAGGAAAGACAATGCCAGGAGGAGTGAGCCAACCCCCCTCTCAAGCCCCTCATACCTGCTGGTGAGTTGCAAACTGGATACGCCCTGAGGGAATGCTTTGGGGCCCCAAGTCGACATGCCGGCAGAACTAACTTTGCCCCCAGTAGGAGGCATTTCCAGCCCAGGGAACAAGACGCCCCCTCCTCATGAGTCCAGCGTCCTTGGCCGGCACACCTGCCCAGTCCTCCCTGGAAGACGTGTGCATGTGGGACTCCTACAGAGCAGTGTCAAGTCCTAGCTCCCGGGCACGTGGGCTGGCACCTGCTTCCCGCCAGCCGGCCTCGCCCTGGTTTCCTTTGCGTGCGCTTTCCACCAGCACCCAGGCGTTCGGCTCCGGTGCTCTGCATCCGTCCTCTTGCTCTGACCATTATGCGTTTGCCTGGGCTGCGCCCCTGCCTACAACACCGGACCCATCCCCTCCCTCCACTTCCCTCTGCCTGATGAGGGAAAATGAGATCTGGGGTTTTCTCCTCCCCCAGGAGCCTCCTGGACCCTCCAGGCAGCTTGTGGGCCCCTGTTCTGTCTCCCTTAATTCACTGTGACTAGTGCTGCTTGGGACCGTGGCGATGGCCACCCCTCCCGCTGACTCTGAGCAGCGCACCATGGGCTGGGGCTTTGTCTCCCTCCATTGGGAGCTCCAGGGCCTTGTCTGGGAAGGGCATACACTGGGGGTACAAGCAGTGTGAAGAGACAAGGCTCCTGTGCCTGGCGACTTCGCTGGCTGATGCTGGGGGAGACACAGTGGACTTCTGGGCGTCTCGCCAGTCGGGCAGCATCCCCTTTCTGTAACTTTTGAGAACTGCCCATCCCTTGTCCTTGAGGCAGGTGACGGGGTGGCTGACCCCCATCCTGGAGCCAGGGATAGATCACGTGACGGCAGTCGGCCAGTCACCAGCTGAGAGAAGGTTATGTGACCAAAGCCATCCAACCGGGCTTTTGCCTTTGGAAAGAAGCCTGTCCTTCCACTGGTGGCCGGGGGGCCTGGAGGCTCCCCCATCTTTGCCAGCAGAGGAAAGCAGAGCAGAGAGACGGAAAGAGGGAGGCTGGGTCCGAAGACACTGACTTCCCAGATGGAGACGTTCCTGAAGCAAGGTTTGTGCTTGGACCTGTGTCTGTGAGAAGAGCCAGCACATCCCCTTTTGTATGAAGTGGGTCGCAGCTTTCTGTCATCTACAGCCAAATGAGCCTTGGTGAATATGGAGAGAGGGGCGAGTAGCCAGGCAATGCCAGGGCAGTGAGACACGGGTTTATCGGGGGAACACAGGAGCCTCAGAAGCGGAGAAGAGACAGGCTGGAAGGAGAGCCTGGGAAGCTGTCCTGGATGAAGTCATAGGTCAGCGGAAACCTGCGGGCTGAGTCGCATTGAGCTAAAGAAAGGGGGTGGCAGAGGTGAGAGGGACAGGCCACGCTAGAAAAGGGAAATCGACTGGAGCTGACTTCCACACTAAGGGGACAGACACATCAGCTCATCTAATGGACAAGTGCAAAGATAGAGCTTGCTTCAGGAATCACAGGATCCAGGAGCTCCAACAATGCCTTAGGACTCCCCTTTAAGGGACATACCATAAATGCTGTGTGTTGGCCCAGGCACTGATCAGTGTGTCAAGGCTCTCAACACCCTCTCAGTCACATTGAAAAGAGAAAAAGGGTTGTTCAATGACATTCTTTACTGAGGCTCTGTGATGAGCCAGCCCTTCCGTCCACCAAGGGACAGGGCTCCTGGGCGTTGGAAAACCCTGGTCCAGAGGAGGAAACACAGAAGAGAGTGAAGTACAGGTGTGGCCTTGGGAAGGGCAGTGGACACGTAGCTGTGTGTGATGTGGACGTAACGAGTGGAGATGAAGTCCCCTTCCACAGTGGTCCTGCCTGGCTGACCACCACCTCCCTCTGTCCTTCTCTATCTTCCTTCCCAAGTGTCCCCCAGACCCCACCCCACTTCTTTGTTCTAGAAATGCCACTGCGACCACAAGCCTACCAAGGGAACTCAGCCCACCCACAAGCGCCATGTTGGTGTGTGACAAACTGTCCCTAACAGTTGGCTAGCACAGGTCACCTGACCCACGGGCTAGCCAGTGATTTCCACTGGGGCCTTGAGGGAGGGATTTATTCTCTGGAAGTTCAGCTAAGAAATCTTGAGAGATCAAAGTGGAGGTAGGAAGGTTCTAGAAAGGTCAGGTGAGAAAGAGATCAGGCAGCCATAATGGGCCTTGAGGAAGTCAGGTCTTGAGTGAGGGAAGAATGGACAGCCATGATGGAAGGGAGCCAGGGAGGCAGTGGACAGAGGTGCCTTTGCCCAGCCCCAGGCCAGGCCCAGCCCCAGGGCTGACTCTCGCTAGCCACGTGTCAGGAGGCAAGAAGGTGGAAAACAGCGTTTATGAAGCACAGAAGGCACAGGACCAGGGGTTCACTGGTGTCTGCCTGCTCTTCCTGAGAGAGCCTGGCTGTTTGTTCCGGTCTCCACCTGCCCCCGGGAGTCCATGTCTGGGGTTCTGTCCACCTGGCTGCTGTCTTCTATAGTGTGGGGATCCCCGCTTTCAAGAGTCACAGCTTCAAGGTCGGAGATGAAGGTCAAGACGTCGCTGTTGCCGGGGGGGAGCCTGGTCACGGTGGTGAGGGAACTGGCTTCTAGGCTCTGCACCTTTAGAGAGAAGATCCCGGGAAGAGAAGCTGTTGCCAAAGGGACACAGGGGCCCCCTTGTCTCAAATAACTGAAGCCGTCTGGCTCACTGGGGACCCATCTCCGAGACCCCGCCTGCTCTCACCTGGACGGCGCAGTAGCTCCCGTCTTCCCCCAGGACCCCCTTGGTTCTGTCCCCTCACGGTCTTCGGTGAGACTTTAACACTTGCTCCTGCTCAAAACCCGCCAGGGGCTCCCCAGTGCACTTTGAAGAAGATCCAGACCTTTCTTCTGGGCTTCCCAGCTCGGAGGAACCCAGCTGGCAGAACGCGCTCCCTCTTGCTCCCTAGGTTCCTGCAGGACTCGGAGCAGGATCCTTGCACGTGCTGTCCCCTCCACCCGCAGTGCCTTCCCCGATCTTTGCTTGGCTGGCTGCCTCCCCCTCAGATGCCACCTCCTCCTGGAGGTTTCTCTGATTGCCCCCATCAAGGCAGCGCCTCGCCCATCATGGCATTGCCCACCCCTCTGAGGTTTTATTGTTTTTGTTTGTTTGTTTTACGGTGCCCGGCTTTCTTCAAAAGGCTTGATTGCTTTGTGAGCTGCCTGTCTTGGTCCCCGGAATGTTTCTCTGACTTGTTCACGGCTGTGCGTCCAGGTGAAGGAGCAGTTTAGGGCAAGGGCAGGGCCAGAACTGGGAAGGGAATGAACTTCTTCTTCCCAATAGAGGAAAGACAGAAGAAGGTCTAAGGTGGCTGCAGCATTATTTCCGGGAAGACTCAAGGGTCTGAGTGACTTGGGGGGTGGGTACGGACTAGAGGAGGGGTCCTGTTCCAGAAGGCTCCAAGGAGGGCCAGCTTCACGGACATGTGGCCTGGGTCCATGTTCAGAGGGAGCCTGGGCTCCGTTCAAAGCTCGGCTCTGTCTTGAAATTCTGATGAAGCTGAATCAGGGGCCCCACTTTTCCGTATTGCACTGGGTCCCCAAAGTCATGTTCCCGATCCCATCAGGGTGTCACCGCAGCGAGCCGAGCAGCTGGGGGCTGGGAGCTGCCGGCACCCCTACTGACAGCCTGTCCAGGAGCCTCAGCTCACAGAGACCCCAAAGAGGGTGCTGCCCTCCACGGCACTGACAGACCCTGACCATCCATTTCCCCCAAGAGGAAGACCTGCCGGGCCTTCCACGTCCTAGGATGGGCTCCTGCCCGTCCCCTGAGTAAGAAGTCAGGTGTTCCTCAGGCCAGTGAGGAGGGTGGGTAGGAGAGCAGAGTGAAAAAGGCTTTGTCAGGGCCACTGCTGATTCCTTGGGGAGGGACAACGGAGGGGGCATTCGCTATCTTTCAGAGTCAGAGGGCTGTGTTTCTTTCCCCCCAAAGAGGAGTCTTGGCTGGTTCCACCTAAGACCAGGTGGGGGCCCCCCACCCCCAGGGTCCCTGTGGGCCTCCGTAGAGGTTTCTGGGAAGTGGGGAAGAGGGCACCTTCTCTCGACGGCCTCCTCTGGCTGTTGGAAGTTCAAGGACATGGTCATCAGGATGGGAAGGCACTCTTGGCGTCCAGCACAAGTGCCCACGGGCCTGTGGTGCCGCCTGGTGGATGCCGGCAAGGTCTAGTCTAGGTGTTCTAACCGTGGGGGCGGCGGCACGACTCCTTCCTCCAAATCCCAGCGTCGGGAGCTGCGGCCCTCCTCCCGATCCTTCCTTCGTTCCGAAGGCAGAAGTCCCGTCATGCCTCTCGTGCCCACATCCCCTCCGTGGTTCCTGACAGCCGTGGGATGGAGGCCAACGTCCCCGCCATGGTGTGGCACCAGGCTCTGGCCTCTGCCATCCCCGACGCGTGCACAGGTCGCATTCACACTTCTGTTCACCCACTATCCTGTTCTCGCTTGCCGCCCACACTCTTCCGCCTACCGGATGCACCTTCCCTCCGCCACCGCCACCTCGTTCCTGCCTCTGTCGCCTGCCTCCACAACCAGGGGTTAGGAGCTGTGCCGGGCGTCCAGCTGCCCAGCGACGTCCTGTTGGCCATGAAGCCCCTTCTCCTGAGTCTCAGCCAGGCTCAGGTGCCATTTCCCAGCCCCTCTGGAGGCCAAGAGCAAGCCCATGGACTGAGGCCGGGAGTGTGTGTGTGCTCGGTGGAAGGCGGATGGCTGGGCCTCTGTAGCGTCTATGTCCCCAGATGTGTGCAGAGCCCCCGGGAGAGCCCGGGTTCTGTACCTCCCGCCAGCCTGGACGGCTGTGTGCTGAGCCTCCCGCAGGTGGGAGCCACTCTGGTTAGAGGGTCTCTTTGCTGCAACAAAGTATCCTCTCTCCGAGAGGGACCATCACTCGCTGTGGCACCCCAGCGCCTGCCACGACGCCTAAAACAACACCAGTGGTAAAAGTACCTCTCGATGCCTGGAGGCACGTGTGGGCTGCTCACGGGGCCAAGCTTTGCCTGCAGAGCTCCCCCAGTCCTCACCACAACCAGGAGCCACAGGCAATTATCATCCTTCAGTCACGATGGGGAAATGGAGGCTCAGAGCTAAATGCTGGGCTAGGCCACTTGGCTGAAAATACTTGCCCCCACACACTATCTCCAGGGCTGTTCTCTGCTATGACCCTCTGTTGCTGTCCAGACTCTCGGAAATGGGAGGTTCGAGAATGACTGTTGATGAATGGATGGATGGATGGGTAGGTGGGGGGATGGGGGGATGGGGGGACGGACGGACGGACGGACGGACGCAAGGATGGACGGACGGATGGGCGGATGAGTAGACGGATGCGTGGATGAGAGAGAGGGAGAGAGAGAGAGAACACGGGGCTCACTTTGTCCCAGGCTCACCTGCATCCTTGCCTGGCTCCCCAGGGTCCCTCTTGATGTCCTCAGGCCTTACAGCTCCTTCTGGACCAGCTGTCTCCGAGCTGACAGTCATTCTGTTGCTGTTGCCGATGGCGGTGTCCTCAAGGAAGCATGAACGGATACGGACTCTCTGGGCCACCTCCTCCTCAGCAGAAGGTCCTGGTTTGGGCATTCGAATTTCGAACAAAGCTTCTGGGCCATCCGTGGGGGCACAGACTGTGGGTCAGCCAAAGACAGAGACGTCAGGAGGGCTACAAGAGCAGCTGGATGGCGGCCCTGAGCCCTGACGCCCCCCAGCCTGGCTTTCAAGTTCTCCCCGGCCGGTTCTCCTCCCTGAAGCCAGGCCAGGCTCGGTCCACGGCCGAGAGCCTGCCTCCCACAGCACCTCTGCACACCGCCGGGCTGCCGGCTCTCTCTGCCACCCAGGTCTGCCGGCATGGACGCTGGCCCCTTCTGTGCCCTTCCACGGGATTCGAGCACCTCTGCCCTCCCCGCCCCCGCCCGCTCCCGTCTCTGCTGCTGGCTTCCCCGCAGCTCCAGGACACCACCTCCAACCTGTGCTTAAAGCCTCCTCGTGGTCACGGCCAGTCCCCAGCCCTTGCCACCTGGCTCCTTTCCCATCCAAACTTCGGACAAGAGCTGCACACAGTCCCCCTCCTCCTGACGCTCCTCTGTCCCCTTGGGTCACCGCAGACCCCTGTGGCTGGACCCCATGCAACTCCCTGAACTCATTTCCTTTTCTCCTTCCTGGAAACTCTCCTCCGGGTGTCCCTGCCTCGCTGCTGTTTTGCCCCAGCCTGTCTCTGGGTTACCAGAGGACTCAGCCTGGGCTCTCTGGTCCCTGTGGACAGCACTCAGTAGGACACCAGGTACTCAGATGGCTCCTGCCCCCTCCTTAGATGCCATTCCAGGCTGGCCATCTCCTCTGACCCTGCTTCACCTGGTCCACGCCTGTCATACAAAGGATACGGTTTTCCTGGGGAGGGTGGAGGGCAGGGAGCAGGACCCCAAGGGCCGGCTCTGGAGCCGCACCTGCTCCACTGTGTAGACAGCCTCCCCCGGTGGAAGGAAAGGAATTTCCCATCATGCCTCTCTCCCAGCAAAAAATGGCTCAAGTTCTGTCCAGTGGGGAGATGGATGGGGTGGGCTGGGGTAGGGGCAGGCTGAGTTACCTGGGGGGCTGATCGAGGGGCTGCGGGCTGTAGGGTCCTTGGCCGGGGCACTCTTGAGGTTCATGTTGTTGCCGTGTCCCATCTGTACCCGTCTGAGCACAGACTTCTCCAAGCAGATGTCCTGGGGTCCCCAGGCTGCAGCCGGAGATGTCTGAGATGAGGGGTCAGCTGGTGCCACTGGGGGGAGGTGGAGGGGAGCCA
Source organism: Mustela nigripes (assembly GCF_022355385.1). Taxonomy (NCBI): domain Eukaryota; kingdom Metazoa; phylum Chordata; class Mammalia; order Carnivora; family Mustelidae; genus Mustela; species Mustela nigripes. The sequence goes on from NC_081563.1 coordinate 135,552,723, forward strand.
TGGAGCCTAGCAGGGGACACAGCAACATGACCTCAGACCCCCAGCCTCTGAAGCCCCCTCCCCCCTACACACGCAAAGTCCTGGCTGGATAGAGACTGGCCTCTGAATTCTTGGTGGGTTCTATCGGATGGGAATGAGTGTTTCAGGCTATTGATGGAGAGCAGGTGGGCCCAATAGTACGGTTTGTATGGGGGTCCCCTGGGGTGTCCCTGGGGCACTGGAAAACTCAGTCAGTGAGCATAGCCTCTGCTCCCTCAGGCTCTCAGTCCTCTGAACCCACCACGGTGAGTCTCGTTGGGTGCTGGCCTATCTTTAACACCCCGAGCTGGGGCATCCAGTTTTCTCTTCTCGGTATTTATCTTTATGGTAAACTTCCTGGTTTTAAACTTAAGGTCAGGCTATAGAAGCTAACTTTAAAATAAATTTGAGTAGAGGGGCGCCTGGGTGGCTCAGTGGGTTAAGCCTCTGCCTTCGGCTCAGGTCATGGTCTCAGGGTCCTGGGATGGAGCCCCCCATTGGGCTCTCTGCTCAACGGGGAGCCTGCTTCCCCCTCTGTCTCTCTGCCTGCCTCTCTGCCTACTTGCGATCTCTCTCTGTCAAATAAATAAATAAAATCTTTAAAAAAAATAAATTTGACTAGAATAGAAAGATAAGCCATTTAACTATGTTAAGGAAATAATCAGACATGGGCCTGGCCCAAATTGGGGAGGGCAGAGGTCAGAGGACTAAGGTTGGGGAGACATTGACCTAGATTCTAAAACAAAGTTCCTCATTTCACCGCTGAGGAAACTGAAACCCAGAGTCGGGGGTGGGGAGGGAGGCGTCGGCTCTCTCCGAGTCACAGGGAGGACAGCAACTTTTGGGCTGATGCTGCCACTGGTGTTCCATGGCTGCTCTCCGAGGGGCCCTGTGCCCTCTTGCCCCAGTGCCTGGCACGGAGGAGGCACTCCTTTGCAAGACTATATTTTAACAAAAGTAGGATGTTGCTGGTAAGATGCATCCCAGTTTCTAAGATGTTAAAATGTGTGTGGGGGGTGGTGGGGGGAGTGTGTCTCAGAACAAACGAAATACTACAGTGACACCTTGGGACATTCTACTGAGGGAGCGTGAACACTGAGATGTTTCTCATGGCAAAGTATCAGGTCCCGTTGAAACCAAGGCAGAAGGTATCAGAATGAAGGGAAAGCAGGAGAGGTTTGATCCAGGCATGAAGGAAGACTCGCTCCCTCTCAGGAAGGCCACAAAGGGAGGACCTTGGAGATCTGAGAGCTGCCCTTTCTCCTCAGAGCTTGAACATCCCCCTCTCTGCTCCCACCCAGATGGAGCAGGGACCCCTACCTACAGGGAGCAGGTGTCTCTCTGAGGACTCACCATTCTCTCCAGAGGCTGTCGGTCTCACGATGACATTCCCATGTCCAATCTGGATGCTTTCGGAGTTTTCAATGGAAATGTGGTTATTGGGTCCATTCTGACAGATCATGTTGATTGGATTTTTCTGGTAAATTATTGCAGGGGCCGGATTTCTTCCTGCCAAGTCTGCAAAGTAATACTCGACTCAAGCCCTCTGCCCTCCCTGGAGGTCGGGGGTTTCCGAATACCAGGGAGCAGCAACCAAATCTCTGGCGGAGCGTGTAAAACCCAGACGCCCCCGTGTCCACCCTGAGCGTCCTCGGTCAGGACATCCAAGGCGGGACCCAGGAGCCGGCGTGTGTCACAAGCCCCCCGGGTATCCCAGGTGAGCCTTGCTTAGATGTCCCGGGGGCGGTCACCCTACCTATGTGTCCTCTGCCACCCCCGGGAGGATCGTGGGAGCCTCACCACCCACCCCATCCTCTGTCCCTATCTCTGTGAGGCATCCCCTGACCACTCGGCTCCAGGACTCCTCTCCCCTGCACGAAGACTGCCAGGGGGCTGACCATGGGCTGTTTCTGGCCATGGGATAACCTCCCTTTGGCTCACATGGCACTTTGAAGAATGGGGACTTTCCACCAGTGTTTAAAACCTGGAGGCTGCCGTGTTATTCCGCCTGCGATGCGGAGCCCCTCCCCGCCTTGAGCGCCGTGAACTTGTACATCATCCCACAGGCCACGTGAGCACCTGCCTGGGGCTCCGCCAGCTCCACTGCAGGGCCACACCCCACCTTTGTGGGACCTCGGCTCTTATGCCTTGTTGGGGGCCTTCCTCCATAAAAAAAATACTCAAAATTACCGTTTTCGACAGGGTCGATAAAGGCAAATATCATCGACGCGGGAGACATGATTAACTCGTCTTTTTTTTTCCCTGATTTTAAGAGGAATTAGAACAGGGTCGTGGACCTTAATTCTAGGGCCTGTGCCTGCTGCGCCTGAGGGAGACGTCACCCGGGCCCCCACCCTTTGGGTGTCTGGGCCCAGCCTTCTCTTTCGGCAGCTTCAAAATTCCAAGTTGGGCAAAGTGCTGACAAAACTGTTAGCAAACTCGGGCTGAGCCCCGCATCCCAGGGCTGCTATAGTTGAGTGGGACACCTCTGCTCCCGGGCCCTTGCCTTCGGCAACTACAGCCTCAGGTCACTCCTCCAGGAAGCCCTCCCTGGATACTCCCACCAGCACATCCACCTTCTTGGTACCTCCTTCTAGGGACCCATCAGCAAGGCCACCACAAGCTTCGGGGAGGGTCTGGCAAGGAACCTGGGGCTGGCAAAGTTCCGGGCAGGGCACCCACAGGTATTGGATGCTGTGGTTTCTCTTCCTGCCCTGCCCCATCCAGGCATGGGTGGCAGGTGAGGACCTACCTGGCCGATAAACTGCCCATGTACTTGACTTCTCATCCAAGTCCAGAAGGTGCTTCCCCCTCATGGCGTACAAGTCTGGGTTGACCTCTTTCGCTGTCTTCTTTCCCAGCTTCTGGGAGATGGTCAGGGCCTTACAGGGCCCATGGGTTTTCAGAATCCTGTAGATCTCTTCCTCTGGAAGGCAGGGCAGCGGGTGGAGAAGGAGGAGTCCGGGTTTGAATCTCCTCCGCTGCTCACTAGCTGTGTGAACTCGGGCGACCCAGACCCCCTATGCCCCATGGCCCCATGGGAAACGTGTGGCTGTTAAGAATAGCCCTGCTCAGCGGCTGTTCTTGGGGGCAGAAAAGACATTGGCTGCGCCAGACGGTGCCGGGCACGGGGCAGGCACCCGTGACAGGTGCAGCCACGGATCAGGGGGCCTGCCCAGCCATCAAGCCGCTTCCACTGTGCTGACTGAGTCCTGCCTCTTTGTGGGCACCTCTGGGGGGACGGGACAAGAGTAACATCACAAGTGGCCAAGGAGGGTTGGGGCAAGCGGGCTACTTACGCTGTTTAGTGAGCTGACGGCCAGGTTCCTCTGGAGCTGCAGCCACGTCCTGCTGGGGCAGCTCTGCTGGAGGAGGAGAGAGCAGCCGGGGGCATGAGGGGCGGCAGAGGGGACGGGGACCCCAGGGGCAGAGGTGGGCCGCTCCACGGTGGCCCCGGTGCGCCGGCGATCGGAACTCAGAGTCTAGAGTTAAACAAACCTGCCTTCCGGCCTGCCCTGCTGCTCTCCATGCCCCCGGCTTCGCTGCTAACTCACGCCTCTGGGCCGAGAGGAAGAGGGTCGTCCCCGCCGTGCGCAGGCCGGGAAGCGCCTGTCGAGCGCCAGCGCTGGGACCCCCTCGAAGCCAAGTCTGTTCTACTCCTGTCCCCACGTGGCCGTCATCCGTGGCACCCCTCCTGCTCATGCTCTGCTGAGAGCCTGCTGGGTGCGGGTGTGAGGCCCTCCCCTCCTCGCCACCCCAGATCTACAAGGCGTGGCCACGGGGTGCCGCGCACCCTCGAGAGGCAGAACCCATATTTGGGGAGCCCATATTCGAACCCAGGCCCGGAGCCTGCGTGTCCGCTGCCAGGGTCCCCGTGCTGGGTCCCCCACCCTGCTCCCTCCTGGCGGGCAGGTTACCCTGGCTGGGCCGGGCCGGCTCTGCGGGCTCCACTTCTCTGGTCCCACCCTGGCCCAGGCCCCACATCGCAGGGCGTTCCTGGGAGACTTTGGACTCCTTCAGCATCTGGTAGAGGACTTGGTTGACATTCTTCTTGGGCACTTGGCACTCCTTTGCCAACTGGCTGGACTTCATGGGGGAGCCAACGTCCCTCAGCACCTGCAGGATCCTCTGCTCGAGGTCTGGGAGGAGGAGAGAGGGGCAGAGAGGGAACTGACTCTTTCCCGGATGGAGCCTGGGCTGGAAGCCCCGGGGCAGGGGAGGCACCCCCGGGTGAGGGGTCCAGGGCAGAGGGAGGGGCGGGGGCCCGAGCAATGACACCACTGGTCGGGGAAGGAGCCACGCCAAATGACCTTGGCCACACAGCCCAGAGGAGGTACCCCAGCCTTCGGAGTATCCCTTGCCTGGTGTGAGCCCCCTCCCCCTGGTGCGAGCGGGGGGAGGCTCAGCCGTCAGACCTCCCCAGAGTAGAGGGGCTTAGAGGGTGGCAGGGTGGGCTAGATTGAGGGCAGAGAGCAAGAAGTAGGGGGAGGCACAGGGCCTGCCTGGGAGGCCTGCTGTCTCCGCCACCCCCCGGTGCCTTCCCCTCCTCGTGGGCTCTCCACCCACATCAGGGCCGCATCAGCTCATCCAAGCCAGGAAGCTACGGACACGCAGAAACGGATCTTCCTCCCCGATGGCCAGTTACAAGAGAGCCTTGGAAACCTTACTCCTGGCTCTCCCTCGAACCTTTTCTTCTCCCTTCCGTGCCTCTACCTTCCGATTCTTCATCACTGTTTCCCAGACGACCACGGCCGGGATCCCTCCGGCCCACCCTCCGCTCTGCAGCCAGAACTTGCCCCCGAGGGCCAGCCTGCCATGCTCCTTCCAGCCCGTCGTTCACCCCTGGGCCTTTGCACACACTGCTGCCCCTGTCAGGAACACTCTCCCCCCTCTCCACCTGCCCAACATCTACTCAACCTCCAGGTCTCACTCAAACACCATCTCTCTTGGGGAGCCGTCCTGGGTGCCCCTGAGTGTGTGTGTGTGTGGGGGGGGGGGGTCCCTGCAGAAGGTCCCCAAGGATCCCCTGCTGTGATTGCCGGGTTCCTTGTATTATCTTTGGTGTCTAGCACAGTGCTGGGCACACAGTGAATGCTCAGGAAATAGCATTTGAATGAACAAGTGTCTGAGTGGGTCTGCCCAGCACAGGGACAGGTGTCTGTCCAGATGACCCAGGGCGGGGCCTGGGCAGTTCCTTCTGGGTCAATATATCCCCACCTGAGGTTAATGACCCTAAAGAGAATCCCAGAGGCTAGAGAAGGAGCTCTCTAAACGACCTCTGTTCCTCTCAGACAGGCTCCCACAAACCCAAGCCAGTGGTTCTTTGGGGAGCCGAGAACAGGGCACACACAGTGCCTGGGGAACTGGAGGGAGCCCTGTGGGCGGCAGCCCAGCGTCTTCACAGGAAACATCGGCTCCCAAGAACACAAGGGAAATGTAAAGCAGGGTCCTTCTGGGGAAGACTCGGGGCCCCTTAGCAGGGCAGCAGCCCAACCTCTCACCTTCTGGGCTTTCCCTAGTGGGGGAAGGGGTTATCCACTGTCTGGCCCCGCAGCTGGGCTCTGAGGCTCGCCCTGTGACCGGGACGTGTTTGTCCTTGCTGGGTGCAGGTGAGGCTGAGTTAGGCCGCCTGGGGGCCTCTATCCCTTCACCGACCGAGGTCAGCCCCCAGTGGCCGGGCACCTCCTCTCATCAACAGCGAGCCTGACTTTGCCTTGTCTTGAAAAGAGTTTCGATTCTTGAAAAGCCTGCCCCTGGGTGAGCGCCTTCCCCTCCCTCCTCCGCCACCCACCTGACCCCAAAGGAGCCGAGGAGTTGTGGGGTTGGAGATCAGAGTGAGGGCCGAGCCCATCGGGCTGGCGGACTGAGTCTTCAGGCTGGTGTGTCTGTAAACGGGAATTTGTAAAACGGACGAGGTGTAAGGGACAGGGTGGCAAGGCACACCTGGGTGGGAGAAGTTAAATCCACCTGCTGAGTGACAAGTACTTTTGTGTCCCCCTCGTGGAAGTACAACAGAAACCAGGGATGATCCCGGGCCCTGGGGGCACCCTGCTGGCACCCTTCCCCAGCCCCCCACCTGCCCTCTTTTCTGTTCTCTGGCCGTGGTTTGAGCCCCTACTCTGCCATCCATGGTATCTCTCTGTGCCTCACTTTTCCCACCTGTGAACTGGGGATGAAAGCAGCTACCTCCATGATTGTAGTGAGGAATAAACCAGCTAATGATGACAAAACAAGAAGACAAAAACCAAAGCCACCCTCAACCCACAGCCCCCAGGCTCTCTAGAATACACAGTTTGCTTTTCTTGGGTTTTCTTCCAGGAGCCAAGTGTTATCCGTGGTACAGGGGAACGCAGGCTCGCATATCTGCCTCTCCTCAAAGCAACTTCTGTTGCTTCTGTTGTTCCTTCAAATGAGTGTGAGGTCAGGTCTTCAGACCCCAGTGTCAGAAGTGCTGCCCAGGGTCCCCCTTGTAGGGCCTCAGCGCTGCGCTTGCCCCCTCCCCCCCAGGGCTCCTGAAAGGTGTGCGAGGTCCCCGACCAGACCGTGGGTTCCCCTGGGCTCCCGCAGCCACTGTGCTTCGGAGCACTGTCAGCTAGCATTGCTGTCGTCTAACTGAGGAAAGGAGCTGGAAAAAAAAAGTGCAAAGCCCACTGGGAGCGCCCACTGTCCCTTAGAAGGAAAAAAAGTACCTGTTTCATCAGGGTCCCCAGGGGCCTGGGCCATCCTGGCTGTAGAGGCTGGGAGCCTGGAGACGTGGGGACCGTGGCAGGTGTTGGCAAGGTGGCTTGGAGAGGGCAGGCTGGGAGGAGGCCGGGTGTCCTTGCTTGGCTGGATGTGGTGCTCCCACAGCTGTGAGGGGACACGTCAGCTGGGTGGGTGTTTGCTGTTCACACTCCAGAAACAAGCCTAGTCAGCCTGACCTGACCGGCTTTCTGGGGGAAAAGAAAACGAAACTCCTGTGTGTGGCCTCAGAAAAAAAACTGAAAGCAGAAGTGATGAGCAAGGGCCTCGGAGTACGTGTGGGTAGAAAGAGGCTGAGCTTGGCAAGACCAGAGCATTCTCTGGAAGCGCGAGGCTTCCCTGACTTTCTGGGCGCTCGCTGCTGCCCGCCCTGATCCCCACATGTAGGCTGAGGCCCCTGGTTGGGGGTGGCTCGGCTGCTGCAATCGTCTGCGCGTGTCAAAATCAGAGGTATTTTTAGTGAGCACCTACTATGTGCTTTCCAATCATGCATGCCCCTCTGACCCCCCATCAGTGCAGGGGCTGGTACTGATATCTTTTCTCAGAGGGGAAACTGAGGCTTAAGTCATGAGGTCACTTGGCCAAGGCTGGGTTCTAACTCAGTCCACAATTTACTGGTTGTGTGACTTTGGGCAAGTTTGTAAGCATATTTGTGCCTCAGTTTCCTCATCCGTGAAATGGGGCTAATAAAAGTAGCTACATCAGGAGGTCCGGAAGAGGACTGAAGGGGGTCATCCAGTTGAACAGTCTGACCAGACCACCCCCTGCAGTGCCATCTCCAGCCATGAGCCCAGGGGGCACCCACAGACCTGGAAAAAGGACCTATCCCTTCCATGTAGTTTCAAGGGGTTCCTGACCCCCAAGTAGTCAGAGCCACCGTTCTTTACCAGGTAACAGAAAGGGGAACCGAAGTCTACGGTGGTGAAGGGCTTGGGGCCAAGCAGCCAGGAGGGGCACCAACTCAGCCCTGAAAGTCCCTGGGCTCAAGGTTCCAGCCTCAGATGCCTGGGGAGGATCTCCACCTCGGAGGACTTTGCCTCAGCACTTCTGCAAAGGGAGGGGCTCGCCCATCTGGAGCAGTGTTTGCAGAACCCGCAGTCCTGATGCGCGGTCCCCACCCAGGCCACAGACCGGAGTCTGGGGGCGGGGCGCGCATCGCAGGTGAGCTGACGCGCATGCGCCCCACCCCCACCCCTGCTGCCACATCCGACAGCTCAGAAGCAACAGGAAACCGCAAGGGTGTTTTGTTTCTGTTTAATGTAAAAACTAGAAAACGTGCTTCTCCCTGTGCGTTGTCAACATCCATTTCAAACGTGCCGGGGCTGTTGAGGGAGACAGTGGAGGGGCACCCAGGGAGGGGTCTCGGGCTGAGCCCCCAGTGGGAGGCTGGGGGTGGGGGGCGGGCGGCGTCCTGGGACTGGCCACCAGGTGGCGCTCGCTCACCAACCTGGACCCGTGGGCGGCTCGCGGGTCTCTGATGCGGAGGGACCCCCCCACCCATCACCACCCTCCTTGGGAAACCCCTGACTCCATCTGGCCCCATCCCCGGGCTGCTCCCCATCCTCCCTGGCCTCTCGTCCTCAGCACGCTGCCGACCTCTTCGTGTGGAGGCCAGAGGCTCTGGCTTTGACCCAGGTGTCCCGCAGGCTTACAGGTTAGGCTGAGACTCGGGCTTAATCCTGAGGGTCAAATTCATTTCTGGAAGGGCCGCTCGTGCTTCCGTGGTGGTGGCCGGCACCCTCGTGGCCTGTGTCTGGACGGTTTTTGATGGTCCCTTTCTGCCCCTTCATGCCCCTGTCCCGCAGCGGCCCCATCCTCACTTCCCCGCCCCCATCCGGAAGGCACGCGGGGCTCGCACCCTGGCTTCGGAGCCTGCGGCAGGAACCGCTAGGTTGGGAAGGTCAAGTGCCCCTGGGACCTGGACAGGGTTCTGCCTCGCCTTCTTCTCCAGGCAGGTCCCAGCTGCAGACCTGCCCCTCCCCAGCTGTGTGTCACCATCTCTCGGCGCCCTGGTTTCTTAAACTATAAAACAGAGATAATAAACACGAAAAACCCTGCCTTAATCGGAGCTCATGAAAGTGCCAAAAGTTGGAAAATGTGACACAGTGCATCTGTACAAAATAAGTTTAGACGCTAGAGACAAACAAAACTCTGAAGCCTTCCATAGCATTCCGTCCCAGGTCTGGAGTTTATGGAAGCCACACTCCTGCTGGAAGGGTCTCACTGCGCCGAGTGGGATTCCCACTTTTATTTTATTTTAAAGATTTTTATTTACTTATTTGACAGACAGATCGCAAGTAGGCAGAGAGGCAAGCAGAGAGAGAGAGAGAGAGGGGAGGAAGCAGGCTCCCCCCTGAGCAGAGAGCCCGACTCGGTGCTCAGTCCCAGGACCCTGAGATCATGACCTGAGCCAAAGGCAGAGGCTTTAGCCTACTGAGCCACCCAGGCACCCCAGGATTCCCACTTTTAAAGATTTGGATTCTCTTATATTTCATTTCTTAATTTAAGAGATTTTGAAAATAATTTTGACTATAACGATTACCTTTGGCCCAAATATCAGTGGCTTAAACAATGCAGATACCTTTTTCTTTCACCCATAACAGTGGGGTAGGCTGTCCAGGTTTGGTGTGGCCCAATGTGGTGTTGAGACCCTGGCCCCTTCTATCTTGTTGCTCTTTCCTTTGTGGCCTTCATTTCCAGGTTGGCCTTATGTTCTAGGATGACTGCTGAAGCTCCAGCCATCAATCTGCCTTCCTTCCCGCAGGAAGGAGGAAAGAGAAGGGCAGGTAGCTCCCCTTTAAGGACACTTGTCAGTTGCACACACATTTTACTGACATCCCAGTAGTACCATGGCCAGCAAAGAGGGTGGGGAAAGATGGTACTTATCCTGGGCCACAATGCACTAAGCTAAAATGGGGGTTTTATTACTTTGGAATAGGAGACCATAGGTATCGGGGGATACCAAGCTGTCGAGAATTTCGAGAATCTGTTTCGAGATTCTGTTTTGAGAATCTGTTTCAAGATTCTCAAGAATCTGTTTTCTCCATGTCGGGTATCTGTTGCTCCCCCCAAGGAATGAGTATGCCAGAATGTCAATTCACGGTTGATTAGCAATTTTGAGGCTGAGTGCAAACCAGTGTCCACATTCTCAGAGCCTCCTGTCCAGTGTGGAAGGCAAAACAGGAGAGGAAGAGAGTAGGTGGCTCCCTACTCTGCCGGGGAAAGACCCCAAAGTCCACAGTAGTTCCAAGTTGGGGCCACTGCCTGCTCAAGCCCAGATCTCTTTTTGCCTTGGAAAGCACATTCCTTTTTCATGGTTTGTGTTTTTCTGGAAACTATTAGAACTCGCCACCCAAATTCACATTTTCTCTGTGAATTCACCTCGGGGGAGGGAGTGGAAAGGTCTGAAGGCACCAAATGTGGGTAATAATGTGTCTTCGGTCAGGGGCAAAGATCAGAGAACGAGAGGTGGCCCGAGGAGAAGGAGTGCACGCTGTCTCGAGAGCTATCAACCAACACCAGGTGAGGAACAAAAACCAGGGAAAGCTGCTTTGTCAAAGGCAGCAGGACCCGCTGTGGCAGCCCCCCCAACCCCCGCAAGGACCTGCCTTGGCTCTGTTCACTGCCCTTTAAGGCAGAGCTCAGAGGGCTTCCCTTGGTCATCTGTGTCCACTGCAGCTGGACGGACCTGGGGTTCTGGTCTAGCACCCCTACTTTTTAGCTGCAGGCCTGGGAGCAAGTCGTTAGTCTTTTTGAGCCTCAGTTTCTCCCTTCGGAAAAGGAGATCAAAGCAGCACCTACTTCTGGGGTGACTGCAAAAGTTAAATGAGATCATGCACCTAGGTCCTACCAGAGCACTGAGCATGTAGTATGTGCTCAGTAAGCAGGAGCTGGTCATCATTACAGCATTATCCACAGCTGTCCCCCTCTGACATGACAAAGCAGTCCCGTTTCATCTGGTCTTTCACCAAATAATGTTTGGTGCTTTCTTTATGGGCCAGAAGTGGGCAAGGGGTGGGGAGGTTGGCCAGCACCAGGCTCTTTTCTCTTCCTTCCCCACCACTGACATCCTGTAGAAAGCCCTTCCCCATCCCCATATCCCAACGAATGGCTTGAAATGAATTTCCACCTAAGTTTTATTTTTATGATCAAAAGATGTTTTGATGATGTTCCCACCAAAATTATTTGCCTCCAAGAAATTCATTCATTTCAACTGACCACAAGCTCTTCACGGAGCACTCAGTATTCTTGGGGATTCTGGCAAAATGAGAAGATCTCACCTATAAGCTCGTTCCAAATACAATGAAGTGTAATGAAATTTTAACGACTAAATGGAACAATTCATGAACGTGACATAATGTTAGGTTTCCTAAATGTTTCATTAAACCTTTGTTGATTCTGAATTCGCAATGTTTTGCCCCCCCCCCAATCCCCTATTTTGGAGCTCAAACATTTTCAAAGCCTCTTGAAGTATCCGTTGGCCTAGGGTGCTAAGACTTCTATGCCCAGAAGGTAGGATGGGGAAGTGCAGGGACTAAGCTGCCAGGGTTCCTGCTCTTCTGGGGGCTGCGGCTCCTCTGAGTTGTGGGCGGGCTGTTGCCGACTGTGGGGGAGGGGATGGGCTGAGAGTAGAACACTTTTACATGCCAGTTGGTACCTTCTTTTCATTTTAAATGGATATCCTGCTGTAAAATTTGACCCAATGATGTTTCTTAAAAGGCTGGGGGGCTGAGTAAGAACTGCTGCCAGCCCTTGAGTACACTGGCTTTGAGCCGTGCAGGTGTACTTATACACGGATTTTTTTTTGATAAATGCAGTATGATACTGTAGATGTATTTTCTCTTATGATTTTCTTAATATTTTCTTTTCTTTGGCTTACTTTATTGCAAGAATACAGTACGTAATACACAGAACATACAAAATGTGTAAACTGATGATTTATGTTATCAATAAGGCTTCTGGTCACTTGTTACATTTTTAGGGAGTGACACATGGATTTTGGACCTCACAGGATGTTCGGTGCTGCAACCCCTGTGTTTCCAAGGTTCAACTGTATTTAGTTAGAAATTACTATGGACTCTGTTTCCATGATTTCACTGACTCCTTCTAGTAACCTATAATGTTGCTAAGTAATATTAAATCTGTGTTTTGCAGACAAGAAAACCGAGGCACAGGAAGATGGCTGATCAAGATCACGGAGCTAGGGAGTGGAAGGGATGGGGTTCAAGCCCAGACTGTTGGGCTCTAGCATCCAAGCTCTTGGCAACTGTTTCCCTCGCTGTGAACAGGTGTGTGTGGTCATAGCACCGCCCTGGGAAGAATCAATCCTTTCTCTGCTAAACACCTCTGTGCCACCGAGCATGACTTTTCAAGCCTGTCTGCAAAAGGAAAGTTGATATTTAATTGTTCTGTAAGGTTTGGTTTGACAGAGTATGTCTGCCTTCATCAGGCTATAACCAAACAGCACAGATGGGAGTGGGGGTGGGGAGAGTTTAAACAACACACACTGTCCTGGAGGCTGCGAAGTCCAAGGTCAAAGTGCCAGCAGACTCCATATCTGGTGAGACCTGCTTCCCAGTTCCTCAGTGGCCATCTTCTCGTTGTGTTCCCACTGGGTAGGGGAGCAGGCTGAGAAAACTCTGTGATTCTTACAAAGGCCCAATCCCATTGAGGGCTCCGCCTCCTCAGACCGTCGTGTTGGGGGGATAGGACTTCAGGATATGGATTTAGGGGCCACAAACACTCAGTCCACACCAGGGCCCCTATGAGCAGAGTGCTGTGCTGAGTACTCAGAGGTCCAGAAATCTCACAAGTTGTAAGAAAGTCCAACACTTAAAGATTTTTTTTCTCATTAACAATTTTTGTATTGATTCCATGTTGAAATCGTATCTTGGATATACTGGGTTAAAAAAAAGACAACTAAACAGTTTCACGAGGCCCTGAACACAGACGCACGTGTGCACCACACACATACACACACACACACACACACACAGGCCCCTCTGTACCTTCTGCTTCTTGAGCCCTTTTTCTCCGAGGTGCTCTGATCCCGTCACTTGGCTGGCCACCACTTGACAGTTTGTGGTCTGAGGCTGGGTGCCCCAGAAGGCAGAGGTTGGGGTGTAAGCCCTTGTTTACTTGGAAGGTGACACCGGGAATTGCTGGACGGCAGTGGGAAGCGGGCCCAGGGAAAGACGGAACCTCACCAGGGGTGTGTCATCAAGCAAATGACCTTGCTGGGCTAGTACTCAGGGCCTCCAGATCGTTGGAAACACTGGGAACATGTGGAGAATCTTCAGGCCCCACCCCACTGCCGGAGGAGGAAGGAGCTGGGGTTTTTATCCCCCTGCTTCCATCACCCGGGCAGGCTTCTCGCAATGATATGGATTCCCAGCACTTCTGGTCTGCTGCGGGATGGGCAGAGAAGCTTTTGGAAGACAGAGGAAGCCTCAGGTGGTGGGATGCAAGTTCTTTTACCTAGAGGCTGAGCCCACGTGGACACACACGAAAAGAAATAAGGGGAGACGAGTGAGGCCTGGATGACATTTGCTACAGCTCTCTGCACACCTCACTCCTCCTGGGAACTGAGGCAGGGTGGGGGCGGTGCGGGGCGGTGAGGGGCGTGAACTGGCTGGAAAGGTGACTGGGGAGGATTTGAATCCAGATCAAACGACCACCGAGCCCAGAGCCCACGCTTTGCCCCTTTCTTTGCACCTGCCCAAGTCTGTAAAGAGCAGGCAGGAGTCTAACGATGAATTTAAAAAAAATTCATTTCAAAACTTGTTCGCTCAATTAAGTTGGATGCTTTTAAAGACAAATTTAATTATTTTGAGTTCAATAAAAGCCTTTTAATAAGATGAACATCATGATTTCAGGCCTCCACTTTCAGGCTTATCAGTCCCGGCGAGGTGGGGACCGAAAGGGAGGGAGGGAAGCGGGGGCGAGGGCAGGGAGGGAGAGGCGGGGCGAGCGGGCGCGCGCACCCGCACCCGGGACGGATATTTATTTTAAAAACCTATTCGCACATTTAAATCCATCATTTGTTCCAAATTATTTGCGGAGCTTATCATGTTTTGTTTTATTTTTAGAAGCCGTTCTTTTACTTCGGTACAACTGCACCAAGTGTTACAGGAAACGCGACGCCGAGCTGGCACGGCTCGCTGTGTGTTCTGTCTCCCCGGTTGGCGCTAGTCTTCCTCGCGGCGAACGCTCCGTCTATGCCTGCGGCGGAGACAGGAAGCCAGACACCCATGCTCAAGTAATTTCAACAAATATCAACTCAAAGCCGACTTGAAGTAGCCAAAAATGTCAGGGCTGCCTTCCCAGCCCGGTGCAAAGGGAGCCCGCAGGCTGTGCACGCTGCAGAGGCCCGGCTGGGCTCCGCGAGGGCCGCCTGCTTTCTGTACCCACGGCTTCACGGGGCCGGCGTGATGGCAGCTGCTGCCTCCAGCTGCCAGGCCCGAACCCCGTCTTCTGGCGAGTCCCCCTCACTTTCCTTTAGCGAATCGCCGCTCTCCCTTCTCGGTGCAGGTGGACTGCAGGGAGCTAGCCCCGCCTCCGAGTGCAGGGAGGGGCAAGTGACTGAAGCCTGGCCAATCAGAGCCCGGCTTTCCCCGCGGCTTCAGGGATTGGCTCACCGATAGGCACGTGACCCAGGCCAGGCCAATGGAATTCAATTCTGGGACTTTTGCTGGAAGGACGGGGAGCTAATTTCTTCCTACTTGGTTGAGGGCAGAGAGAAGGAAGCTGGAGAGACGTTGGGTGTCGGGAGAGGAGACTCTGTTTGAAAGGGAGGTCCGTGAGGGGCAGAGCAGCTTGGTGGTGGAGGCAGACGTCTTCGTGATGTCATGGTGGGCCCATCTGGACCTGGCAGCAGGTGGTCCAGCCCTGCTCTACCTGTTGCTTAGCAGTTGCAAGAGTCAATGATTCCCTCTTCTGCTAACTCCAGCCTCAGCTGGGCTTGGCTCACTTATTAGAGGAAGAAAGAGTGGATTCCAGGGCATGGCTCTGCGGGGCTGTGCGGCGGCGCTGCTGAGTCTCCTGCTGGCTTCTGCTCACGCAGGCACCTGGTTGGCTCTCTCCCCTCCCTTTCTGCCTGACATCTCTGGACTGGAAATCCAGCCTCCCCCCACCCTAACAGCACAGTTTCCCGCCCTTGCGGTATTGTGTTGTGATGCCAGTCTGCGAGTCTCTCTCCAAAACCAGAAGGTGGGCTTCTTGGGGTCAGAGGTTAGGCTTTGAGCAGTGCCCAGTGTGATGCTGTGCTTAAAAAAAAAAAAAATAAATAAATAAAAATAAAAAATCAGATGAATGAGAGATGGGACCTCCTCAAACGCAAGGGCGACTTCAGTCAAGAACTTGACATGGTGCTGGGCACCTAGTAGGTGCTCAACAAATATTAGACATTCTGAGTTCTGCCTTCATTCTGGACTCATTCAGTTTTATCGGTTTGAGCTGAAGTCGAAGGTGTGGGGAGGGTCTCCTTTTCAACCCAAGACATCCTTCACAACTACCTCACAGGCGCTGCCATCAACCCTTTCTACAGATGAGGTGACTGAGGGCCAGCAAGGACAGTGACCGCTAAGGAGAGGCACTTGGGCTGTGGAACAACACCACGGTGTCCCACTGCCAGCACTGAAGAGTAGTCAGTTCTCTGGGTTTTTCCTCAATTTTCCTTTTCTTCTTTCCTTTCCTTTTCTTTCTATCTCTTCCTTTCTCTCTCTCTCTGAGATTTTCCCCCACCAGAGAGAGGGAACAAGTAAGATAGATGTGTGCCTCAAGGCCCTGACTGTAGGACTCTGTACATCAGAAGCTTGCGGAACTGTGGGGATGAGGCCAAATACTGGGCATCCCTGGGGAATTAACTGTTTGGGCTGATTTAAAAAAAAAAAAAAAACAAAAAACTTAACCACGTGTCAGATGGTTTTAAATATGAGTTAATGTAGGGGGCACTGTGGGTAGCCCACTCAGATCCCCTGGGACGCTTTTGGGTTCCTTTTCCCCCTGCCCCGGCATCCAAGGGCATTACCAAGGGCCAGTACCTGGGAACATCCTCTGGGAACACCCCTGGGGCTTGTGACGCTCCCCCGCTGCTACATTCTGACACACACGAGCCAGGAACATATGAGTCTGCTTCTCACCCAGAAGCACCTTACCCGCCAGAGGTCCCCACAGGTCCCTTTGGGATCTTTGCGAGCTGGCTGAGGTAAAGACTTTGCCTAAAGTCGTCCCTATCCTGCTTCGTTTTTCCTCTTCCCAATTCCCGTTTCCCCTGGGCACACCCTTGATGTATCCCTTTATACAAATTCATGCTTCAATGTTTACTTCTGTAAGCGATTCACCTTGGGCAGTTTCTTTCTTGCAGAACTTCTCAGAGTTTTTGGCATGCTATAGAGAATGATTTTTCCAAGAGGGAGGAAAAATAGGTAATGTCTTGCAAGATCTCTTAACCCTAATTAGTAAAAGGGGTGGGTTGATTTTAACCCCGTTTACTAGAACCACCTGCCTGAGCTAGTGTTTTCACTGGGCTCCCCGGATGCAGCCTGAACTGGGCCAAAGGTCTAGGGAATCGCTCAAGGCCCCCAGCAACTCATCAGGTTTCTTCCATCCCGCCAAATGGATCCCGGGAGCGTTGCTGAGAGCAGTGGGGGACAGGGGAAGTCAAGATGGCCAAAGAAGTAAAAAAGCCTCATTCCAAAGAATTGTAAAATTTATTGTATAAGTATTGCAGCTTTTCAGAATGTCATCATTGCCACTAATGATTATTGATACACAACAAGCGATTTCATCAGGCCTGTGGATTGGCATCCAAGTACAGAGTCTTATGCAGCAGCAACGTGGGCGCAGCACCCAGCGTGCCACGGAGAATTTACATGAGTTGAACTTGAACAGAACTTGGGAAACAGGGCTGCAAAGGAGAGCGGCTCCAACGCCAAGAACGCAACGTAAAAGCGTGCTGTCAGCACACCACCATGGAATCAGGCAGGCAAACGAGAACATGTCCTTCTGGGCTCTATAGATACAGCAAGATTTGAAGCAGTTTCCAGAAAAAACAAACAAACAAAACAAAACAAAACAAAAAGACAAAACAAACAAAACAAAAAACACTTTTATTTTTCCTTTTCACTGGGATGTTTTGTGGATCTGGAAGCTTTGTGTGCATGTAGAAAGCAATTTGTGAAACATACAATGCGCAGAGCCGAGGACAGGGCATGGACTCAGTTCTCGCCCTGCCCTTGTGTTTGCTAGACTTTGGGGGTGGGGTGGGTGGTTAGCTCTTTGCAAAGAACACTGGGCTTCAGGGCAGGGGTGGGACAGGGATGGCTCTCAGGGTCTGTGGAGACCTGGCCTTTGTCGGGGGAAAAGCTCTTCCTTGGGAGGAAACATGATTGACAAGCAGGGAAACGAGGAGTAGAGGAAGCCCAACCTGGTCCCCCTCCAACCAGCTACTGCCGAGGACCCCAAACTTTTTACTGGAAAAAGTTCTCCTCAGGGGTGCTCAAAGCGACATCTAGAGGAATGAGTGCAGCCGCAGCTCTGGGGTCCAGCAGAGAAACCGAGAGCTTAGCTCCAACAGTTGTTTCCAGAAACACACCCCACTGGTTTTCTTGGGATGCGCCCTGACTTCGACTAGCTGCTCTGCCATGAACCCCTGCCACTGGCATCTGCATGGCCTGGAGCCCAGGGGCGCCACAGCATTAAGCCCTGATTCCTGGGGTACATTCGGAGGGGCGTATTCTGCCCTCAAGCCAGCTGAGGTCAGGAAGCCACTCCCCCACCTCCTTCCGAACGCACCTCCAAGTGACAGGATTCAGAGTTTGGCTCAAGAGGACCTCGGGAACACTTGGGGCTGCCGCTGCCCGCACAACCGAGAGCCACTTCTGGGCTGACAACTCCCCTGGGAGTCAAACACAGTATTGGACGAGAGGGTGGAGGGCAGGAACAGGATGGCCCGACGGAGCCAGGCACATCCCCCGTGGAGAGCAGGCGGGGCGGGACACAAGAGGACAACGGGGACATTTGAGAAGCAGCAGCAACCCTTTGTTGACCTCGAGTGGGAAGGCCAGTCCCTGGGTGATCGGGTCACTGCCCAGGGATGCCCCCAACTGGTGGCAAGAGAGCCCTGCTTCCTCATTAAGGCACTAGGCAGACTCTTCACATAAAGGAAAGATACAGTTTTTAAAAAGTTTTTCTATAAATGTGTCCCTGTACCTTTTAGGACAAATTATACCGATTTCTCTGCACGACTTCTGAAAACAATCCCCTTTGAGAAGCCAAGTTTAGGCTGAAGACCCCCACGGAGAGGCAGGTTTCATTGTCAAAGTATAAGAACTTTCTGCCAAGCTGGTCAACAGACGCTCAGACTCTCCGTGTTTATCTGCTGGTCACCATGTTTCTGAAAATGTATATATAAATAGAGTTCAAAGGGTCAGAACTTCAAAAACGGTTCTCAGGGTTTTTAAGTCATAAAAAAGTTGCTTAAAAACAAGAGTTATTGCCCTTAAGCCTCCTCTGATGTTAGTCCGCTAGTTCGCAGTCTGCCAAAATGAAAAGACAGCTAGCTCTGTGCTGTCTTTCGAAAGGGGTTGGACGGGGTGCTGCTCTTCCATTTGGGGGGAGGGTCACCCCATGGACTGTGAACAAGTCCTCAGTGCGAGGAAGGGGCTGAAGCTCCAGCCACTGTCCCCGGTAGATCCCAAGCCCCAACCCCCCAATCCACCGTCCCGCCTGTCACCACCGCACACACACGTGTGCCGACTCACGCGTCCTCACCAGCACACCGTCACCAAGGGGTCCTGCCACACCGAAATCTACTCAGTAAAATCCTGGTATCTGCTAGAGAGGCTATGAAAACACAGATAGATAAACACAGCAAACGTGATTGTTTCCACGGGGAGAGGGGATGAAAATGCAGGAGAGCAGAAGGTCAAGAATTCTGCTTTGAAAACATAAAGCACAGGTTTGACTGTTTGCTTTCTGTTCACCCTTTTTCATGTCCCGGGAGAAATCCGGGCATGTTGCTTTCTCACCTCTGGTGTCCCGTTTGGTGGCCGTTGAGTGAGAATGGCTACGTAAAAAGAAAGACGGGGATGAGGTCAAGTTCCTAATACTTTGGGCCTTTCTGATGAGCCAGGGGCGGGGGGCGCTCCACCGACCTCAGCGGAAAAATCCTGGAGCCAACCCGATCACCCCAAAGAACTCCACGCAAAGCAGCCACCTGAGCCCCTCTTGGAGCTGGAGAGGGGCACCTTAGCCCCTTCCCGGGGTGGGGTGGAGGTGGGGCTTCATGCTGAAAGAAACAGGAAGAAAAACTAAATTCTTCAGTAAGTTTATTTTCATCTCAGGAAATGCAAAGCCACCACCTGGAATTTGGTGCCGAAGAGTCACTTCCCTATCTCATCTGCCATCCGAAGGCTGTTCTGGACCGGAGGGGGACATCAGGTCTCCTCCGATGGGGGAATGTATAACGAGGTAATAACCTATCGCTAGCCAGAAGCTTCCACGTCACAGGAAAGCGGCCCCCTCTGGAAGCTTCTCCAAACTCCGTGTAGAGCCCGCCCTCTGCCTGACGTAGACTGTGAAATTTTGACATTTCTCCCTTAAAAGTCTCGACAGACATGATAGAAGTTTCCATCAAACAAGCACTGACATATTTATATTAAAAAATAGTGCAAAAGCTCAACATTTATATAAATAACTCTAAACCCCTGCTTTGTACTTTTTTTTTCTTTACAAGGTAATACACGCTTTCTGAGTTGGCACTCCAAAATTGCCATTTTTTTCCTCTTCTAGTTCAGAAAACAACTTTTTTTTTTAATAGGCCTCTTCTAATACAAAAATACTCCTGCCCTCACAATACAGTTTCTTTTATTTTATATATATTTATATATATAATATTGCAGATCTTTAAACAAAGGTTTTGTGCAAATATGTCTTTAAAGTTAAGTGAAATCATCATAAACAAAAGAAAAGAAGCATTCACGCACGCAGCTCAACTAGAAACATAAAAGACTAGGGTAGATTTTGTGGGTTTTTTTTTTTCTCTTTTGCCTTCAAGACACAGCTCAACGAAGAAACGTGGGTTTTTTGCAAGCTTTCTTAGCTTGTGCATTCAGACCAGACAGAACAGGTAAATATTTATACACAGAGGGGGGGGGTGGGGAGGATGGTGACGCGCCGAACGTTGTGGTGCCGCCCAGTCCTCCTCTGTCTTCTCGTCTAAGAGGTGCGGAGTGTTTCGCCTTTTACCTCCTTCTGCCCCGGCCCCCCGGGACTCCTAGAGAGGGTGCCCTTTCTGTTTCTCCTTCTCTTGGCTCCAGGCAGCTGTGCTCTCCAGGGGAGCGATGTGCGCGTGGTGCAGCCGCGTTCCCTCCAGCAAGGAGGGCGACCCACTGCTCTGCTGGTGCTGGAAGGCAGGAGACCCAGGGTAATGCCCGATGACCTCGCTGTAGGTGGGGGGTGGCCCCTCCATGCGCCCGCCGCCCCCATAGCATGTGGCGCTGATGCCCGAGTTACTGCTGGGGGGGCAGGGGCCGCCCAACATGGCACTGTCCATCAGGTCGCTGTCGAAGATGGTTCTGTTCGGGGGTGCGCGCACCGACTCCCGGTTTAGCTCCAGCTGCTGCTCGGGGTCCCGCAACTGGAGGGTGCAGGGGCCCTGGTAGGGCGGGGGCTCCTCCCCATCCGACAGAGAGATGGTGGGTGGCAGGTCGATCTCGTGCTGCAGGTAGGGGTACGTGGGCTGGAAGCGGTGGAAGCGGTCCCGCTGGGTGAAGGGGGGCACGGCCAGACGGTCAGTGGGCCTTGGAGGGGCATAGACCTGCGGCTGGAGGGGGCAGAGCAGAGTGAGGGCCCCACAGAAGCAGGACCCGAGGCGGGGGTGGGGTGGGGGTGGAGGTGGGGTTTCGGGCCGCCGGACTCTCTGCTCTCTGCGGGAGGGAGAATCGGCAGCAGTGGGCTCCGCCAAGCGGGGAGTCCAGCCCTGGCTTGCCGCTAGGGAGCCCCGGCTAGGAACACCACCGCTGAGCTGAAACTGGGGCAACTTTTGCCCTCCGCGTTGCAGACACCCCGGGCGGCTCCCTGGGGGCAGGGCGCAGGTAACATCCTCCTGCAAAGGATCCCAGCAGCCAAGGACAGTTCTTCAGAGAAGGGCACAGGTGTGAGCCCAGCAGCCACAGGAGGCACCTCTGGCTTGGAAAGGGGACCCCGGGGGCAGATGGCCTCAGGCATCCACTACAGCACCTACACTACAGCAGGGAGGGGACCGGAGGCGGCGCAGGATCTCACCTCTGGGATTCCGTTGCCCGACACTGTGCTCTCTGAGGGCCAGAGGCATCCTTCCTGTGTGGAGAGGAGAGGAGCAGGGTTAGTGGGAGGAACAGAGGAAGGCGCCAAAGGGTTAACTGGCTTTGACCCTGAGGTCTTCTGTTTGCCATCAGAGCTGGCAGCCAACCACTACTTTCCATCCCCACCTGTCCAACCGTCCACCCTGGCCTGGTCCCCCACCATGTCTCAGACAGGACCACAACGGCCGCACTGTTCTCCACACTGTCCCCTGAAAATTCAGCCCCCCACCCACACTTTCCAGAACAGACGTTTGATTTGTGGGCCCCTCCTCAAAACCCTCCAGGAGCTCCCTCTGCACCTTCAAGTGGGTCCACATGAGCTCGTGAAGTGGCTGATGAGGAAGCCTGGCGTGATCTAGCCCTCCTGTAACCTGGCCCACGGGCTCACGGTGCGACCCTGGCAAGTTACTTAACTTCCAGAACTTTCTCAAGGTAGAATATGCCTGGAGTGCACGTAGCACTCTGTGAGTTTATGGAAGTGCTGGGGGCCATGCGGACATGCTCTCCAGCTCCCTGCTATGCACGCCCCCGAGGGCCTTCGCACCGGGCCACCCTGCTGCCCGGCCAGCCCCGCAGACTTCCCCTGACACGACTGTTTAAAGCGCCCTCCCCCAGTAACAACCCTGCCGTGGGCTAACTTCCTTCCCAGCAGCTCTCCTATCTGTAATCAACTTGTCTCTGTATTTATTTCTCTCTTTTCAGTCCCCACCTGTGTATCAGGAGTCCTGTTCACAGGTGAAGAAATATGGACAAAGCTGGTTAATGAGACAAGCCAAGTGCCCTCACGTGCCTGCTCTGCCCCCAAATGACTCCATCCATCAGCCAAGATGGAATGCGTCAGGACCACTGCGCCAGGCCTCGTGAAGCTTGCTACACGGGCTCGGGGTGGGGGGCATGCTGGCACACCACGTGGATTTCAGGCCTTGGGGAGAGCCCCAAGGGTCAGGGAAGAAGGACCCCCAAGCCAGGATTAGTTTGTCTGACAGGGAAGCCCAGACAGTTATGTGGTGACAGATCGCCCTGGTCCCAGGGGGGTGGGGGGGGATGTCTTCTTTAAATTTCACAGCTTTCCACAGATGTTAACAGATACGTTAACATCCTCTAAGTACGTCCTCTAAGTACGCAATTTGGTTAAGTTTTGGCATGGGTCTACACCAGAGATCCATCGCTCCAATCAAAATAACGTATCACCCTAAAAATTTCCTTGGGGGCCTGTTTTCTTGAGAGTTCCCAGGTAAGACATTCTCACCTACAGTGTGGGGCCCAAAGGTGAATGAGGGGTGTGTGGGGCGCACGGGTTGCCCAGAGAACGGCAGTTACCTAAACGGCCACTGGGGGGCTCTGGGGCTCTCAGTGCTGTCCTGCCAGTAAAGCATGCACTTAACCCCATGAAGACTCACAGGAGTCTAGTCCGTTCCAGTGCTAGGACGTAGCAAGCAGACATGCAACCTCGCTGCTCAGGTGCTCATCGAAGGCCCTTCATTACCGGTATTAGTAATGTTTCAATCGCTGCCCTGGTGCCGGACACTGCACTAAGCACTCTTTAAAGCACCATCTCATTTCTCCCAAGAAACCCCCAAGGCAGGCTGAGGTCGGTTGGCTGAGAGCTGAATGGGCCCAGCCAGTAAGAGGCAGTGCTGGGATTCAAACCCTCACCTGCCTGCCTCCTGACCCACTCGGGCTCAGGCTGGTCCTGGCAGGCTCCCGTAGCCCCCAGTCGGGCCACTGGCACAGTCCATGTGTGGACCAGGAAGCAGATGGGGCCATCCGCCTGCTCCTCAGCAGGGTCAGGAGCCCTGGGGTGGGACGCACGCAGCCAAGGCCAGCTTGGACGGACTGTGACCCAGATACACTCCTGCCCACGAGTCCCTCTGTCCCAGGGTCTGCGTGATGTGGCCAAGAACCCCTTCCCACCACAGCCCCCACTCCCAGCCCTAACAGAGCAGCTATCTACCTGGCACACAGGAGGCTTAAGAAAACACCAATGGAGGCCCAAGGAGCCCCACTGTAGAGCTCTGAACCATCCACCAGCCTCATCACACTTCCTCCTCCAGGGAGCCCTCCAGGAACCACCCACTGCCGCCCTGCCTCCCAGACTCTCATGGTGTCTCAGCTCCTGCATGGGCCTGGCCCGCTGTATAGTAATCCAATGTCCAGCTGGCTGCCCGCGACCCGATTTAGAAGCCTTGTGTGCACAGAAGCCATGTGGGAAGCGGGAGACCCATGCCAGGGCTATTTGGGGACAAAGAGAACAGAGGGTTACCCCATCCAAGGCCCTGACTCAGCCTCCAGTCCGAATCCATCCCTGCCCCACGCTGAGCAGGCCCCACACACGAACTGTCTTCCCAGAGCGCTACTGGTGAAGCGGTCATTGCTGCTCAAGATGCATAAGCTTTGGGGGAATAATTAAAGCTGCGAAGGTGAGGAGAAGGTGAGGAAATCACCTTTCATGTTTGAAAGCAAAGCTCAGGGACCCCGGAGCAGCTCAGAGACTTCCTGGGTGGGGCTTGGCGGCACCTGGGTACCTGCTTCCCTGAGTCCAGGTGAAACGGGGCATTCCCCTCCCCCACCAACCCCAGGACAAGCCCCTTTGGGCCCAGCTTCTGCGCCACCGTGGTGGCAAGATCACCGTTACACAGTCGAGTGTGGCCTCCCGCGGCACAGCATCGGGTGGGGGAGTGACATTCTAGGCCCAATGGCGTACCTGCACCCGAGCCTCAGTCTCTGACAGATGAAAAAATGGGGACACCCTGAAAAGGAACCGAAGCAGGACAGTCATGCTGGGGACAGGAGGGCCCCAGGTCTGGGTCTCTGTGGGAGGTCACAGGGCCCTGAGACTCCTCTGATGCACCCTGTCTGGCAGGGGGTCCCCAAGGGAGCTGCCACACTTACTTCAGGCCTAACGAGGCTCCGTGTTTACCCAGCCGGGCATCCCCACGGGCCCCTGCAGGTGGCTGGGTAGGTGGGGGAGGGGACTCTCCTTTGGCTCCAGGTGTCCGGGAACCAGGGCTGGAACCGGAACCCCCGTCTGGGCAGCAGGTGCCGCTCCCAAGACTGTCTCCCCGGCCCGGCGGCAGGCAGGATCCCTCGCACTGGAACTTGTGCCATCCCCCCAGTCCTCCGGGCGAGCACTGTCCTCCCTGTGACCACACACCTGGGGGAGGCCGCAGAAAGTCTAAGTGCACCCGTCTGAAGGGCTGAGGCTCGGGGTGGGGCGCAGGAGGCCCACCCTGGGTGTGAGCCACCCAGCGAGATCTTATTGGCTCCCAATATCCCCCTTGCGCTAGCATCTGAGGCAGAACGGAGCGGCCCAGGCTGTGCACGCTGCTGCTCACAAGCTGCCGGGCTTCGGGCAGACGTGCCCACCTGTCTGGGCCCCGGTCTCCCCGCCACAGGGTGGGGTTTCCGGGCTGCTGGGAGCCGGGAGGCCCCGGGTGCGTGCGGGAACAGCAGGTGGTGCCCTCACTCGGGCAACAGCCACCGCCAACAAACACAGGTGAGCCCTGGCCTTGGGAGTGACAGATTCCTTCAGAGAAGCGGCACCAAGTGCCCTCCATGTCCCCATCGGGGAGAGGGGGACAAGCAGAAGCTCCGGGCCTGATGCACCACAGCCGCAGCCTGCTGCAGGCAGAGATGCCCGAGCCTCCTGAGGTCCCGGTTCAGGCCCAGACTCTGAGCCCCGCCACCTGTCCCCACAGGCTGGGAGATGGGGTCGGGCCCACAGCCCCAGCCCCCCATGTGCCACCTTCTTCTCTCTGCAAGTCCCAGCCTGCCCTTCTGACAGCCCCCTGCTGCCAGCTGGGGAATCACGCATCGCCCGTGTGGGGGCAGAAAGCCCTTGGGGGTCAACTCTGCACCTGCACCGGCCCACCTGCTGAATGATGGGGGGAGGTGGGGCACAGGTCAGCCCCAAGGGCACAGGGTGTGAGGGGCCCCGGCACTCCCAGCGGCAGAAAGCCAAGTTCCCACCCGGCCGGGCCTCTACTTTGTGCTCTCGAGGTGATAACTCTGGGGCTTCCAGGATGCCCAATGAAGCTCGAAATTCTGGTAACACGTCAAAATGCAGGATTACGTTGAAAGGTCCCCTTTCCAGCACAGCGCCTGTCCTCCCCTGCCTGCACCCAACCACCATCACTTCCTCCTTCGGAGCTCGGCCTGAGGGGCTCATCCTGGCCAAACACGCACTCTGGCATTCTTGGGGACAGTCACTTTGGTTCCCTTCAGAACCTTCGATATTGTCTGCTTCTGTCTGTCTGGATCTGGCCCTAGGTGGCTTGGTCACAGCCTTTCCTGCCAGCGTCTGCGAGACTTCTAGGCCCTCTGCTCTGTAAGCATCTGTCCAGTGATACACGAATGGACGGGCAGGTGCTGGACGGACGGCCAAGTGACTGAGTGAAGGGAAGTGCCTGCCCGCGGCCAGCAGTGCCCGGTCGCTGACTCCGTGCTAAGCCCCGAGTCACCCAGCGAGTGACAGAGTCGTCCGTCTCTCTCACAGTGAATGGCAACGGATGCCCCACTTCACGGACTGGGGACTGGTCCGAGGGCACACGGCCGGGCCCAGTGGAGCTAGGAAGGAAGGGAAGGTTGCATCGAAACACCGTGAGCCCCCTGCCCAGATGCCTGCAGGGTGTGGAAGGGAAGGGCCGAGGCTGCAGGGCTGTGGGCTGATGTCCCACAGCGCCCGGACCCCGAACGGCCTCGTCCATCATCTGCCCAGCAGCTTCCCCTGCAGCCGCCAATGGCCGTTCTGCTGTTCCCGCGAACACCCCGACCCGGGACCCAGGATCCCGGGGCACTGCCCTGAGGGGCATCCCGCTGGCCCTGGGAGCTCAGGGTGCGGACGGGAGGGGCCGGGCACTTACCGACGAGAGGGCATCTTCTCTTCTCCGGCCCTGGCTGTGGCGGCCAATGAAGGAGCGCGCAGACAGCTTGTAGTGGCTCAGCAAGCATGTGATCACCACGACCATCACCATCACCACCACCACGATGATGGTGATCTCCACGAACTCCAGCTCTGCTGCAAGACGGGGGGACACGTGAGCCTCGGGGGACCCCAACGCGGCCACCGGCGCAGGGCCCAGCCCTTCAGAACGTTCACTCATCCCAACACGCACACCCCAACACTCCCAACACCCACACGGACACACGCACACCCCAACACTCCCAACACCCACACGGACACACGCACACCC
>NC_081563.1:135579028-135649311 GCF_022355385.1 Mustela nigripes
AAACTCTCATACACGGACACGCACACATCGAATCACATACACACCCCAACACCCGTCTAACACCCACACATGGACACACACACACACACACCCCCTCACACTCACAAACGGACACAAGCACACCCCAACACACATGGACACTGAACCACAAACACACACCAACACACACCCCCAACACACACACACACCCCAACACTCACACACCTGAACACTATCTCACACACAGCTTCAAACATACACACCAAATCACATACACACACCCCAACACATGCACACCCCAGCACTCACACACACACACCAACACTCACACACACACCCCCACACCCCAACACTCACACACACCTTCCCCAAAATACATATAAACAGATAACCCACCCACACACACCCCACACACACCCACACACACACATTTATCACACACACCCCACACTCACAACAGGACAGGACCGTGTGCAGACGCCCCCAGCCCCCCAGCTCTCCAGAGAGACGCTTCAGAAAAACTACGTCCTGGGGCTGCATATGCTGCCAGTCTCCTTTCTTTTTCTCTTTTCTTCCCCCCCCCCCTTTTTTTGGTGTTGTTTTGTTTTTTCCCCTCGAAGGCGGAAAAACCCTCAAGTGCTGGAAAAGGAAGAAGGTTATTTTGATCCTGCCAGAGCCGGGGCGGTTTCTGCTGACTCGTGCGGGTCCATGTCGAGGCGGCTCAGCAGCTGGCCGCGGTCGGAGCCAGCAGAGCCCCCCAGCAGCGGGCGCGACGCCAATCACCCGGTCCCGCCTCGGATCTGGGTGGTGACACGACACACAGGGCAGCAGCCAGCAGTGCCAGGACCAAGCCCTGCCAGCCTCCCCCAGGCCACGGTGGGCAGCTGCCCACCGGGGCACAATCCCCCCACACCCATGGCTAACAAGCAATTAGCTGACGGCTCCCCAGGGCATAGGTTCAAGCTCAGGGCCACTGACTCAGCTCTTCCTCCTCCAAGACAGGCGAACTGCAGCTGGGGGGGTTGAGGCGGGTGGCGGAGGGAGGAGTGGGGGCAGGCAGCAGGGGGGTGGGGGAGTCGGGCTAGTGGCGGGTGCAGGAGTGGAAAGCAACAGGCAGCATGAGGTACAGCTGTGTCAAGGGCTCTGGCCGCTCTGCTGGACCTACCCAAACTCCAGCCCTGCGAGGGCCAGACCCTCCTGCTTTAGTTTCCCTGCGGCTTCCGGCCGGAGAAGCAATGCGTCCTATGTGGGAACGTTACTGTTCTCCACACAGAAGCCCCCACCCCAACATCCTTTCCAAAGCCCTGGCCACCCCCTTCCTCCCACGAAGGTCCCCAGGGCACCACCTTCTCAAGCCACATTCTGTGTTGGCCCAGCTGCACTGCTGTCCACTGCTCACACCCTTGCTATCATCGAGCTGCGTGAGTCTGCCCACCAGGGGACACGTGGCAATTTCTCGGCACACTGGCGACTGTCACACCGGGCGCTCCAGGCATCTGGTGGCCAGGACCTCCTGCCGTGCCCAGGGTACCTCATGACGAAGAACGACGGGTCCACGCTGCAGCGTTGAGAATCCCTGTCCAGGGCTGCGTGTGCGTCTGGGACATTTCCATCATCCTATCTCATAGGCAAGGACAGCAGGGTCCAGAGATCCAGTGACAGACTCTCAGCCCAAGGGTCCTAAGCTGCTGGCTCCTCCCACGCAACCGTCCACTGGACGACCTCTGTGCGCCCAGGAATTCGACCTGGAGCCTGGGCCTTGTCTCTGGTTCCCAGGTGGGACCTCGTCCCCTCTTGCTCTGGAGAGCCCCGGAGGGAGGGCGACCTGGCCAGGGACTCTGGGGAGACAGATCCTGGGAGCTGAGAAGGCTGAGGCCCTGCCCGGGAGCAGATCGGGCAGGCCTGGATGGAACCACTGGAGGGACACCCTCACTTTCCTGCAGGAGGGCGGGCAGGCCCTCGGACCCAGCAACGGCGGCCACACCCCCTGCCTCCCCAAGACAGGCTGGTCCGGCGCCTGGGCAGTCTGGTCTGGCTCCCTAGGGCAGGGCCCTGTCTGTTAGGGCCCTGGATAAAGCTGTCCATTCAGGGGACACACAGGCCTGCTTTGTGCAACCCCCACGCCCTCCCTCCTCAGAGGGGCCGACGAGGCCCCTCCCTCAGCCCCATGCACTCTTCACCCCGGCCAGGATCAGGGTGGTGGGTTCCCCTCTGCCTCCTCCCCCTGCTGTCTCCAAGGACCTGTCCGCACCAGCCTGGACAAGGGAGGTGTGCGGCCGGCTGTCCTTGTCCTAACCCCAGGCCCCGGCCCTTCCCATGGAGAGACAGCTGAGGCAGCCGGATGGCAAAGGGGCAGCGGGTGAGGCCCGGGCATGCCCGTGGGGGTGGACAAGCCCTCCACAGCTCTCCTGACCCCACCAGCCCAGGCCAAAAGGGCAGGAGAACACATTCCTGGATTCCTGGGAGAGAATCACCCCCAGAAAGGAGCACAACACTCCTAAAACCATGAATGTGACGACGCCGGGCCCTGGGCCACAAACCCCCGGAAACGCACAAGGCTGAAGGGCAGGAAAACTCAGAAAAAGAGAAGCCATGACTGATTTCTAGGCTACATTCTGGAAGCCAAAGGCCTGGGTGTAGGCCCAGAAGAGGAGGGGGACCCCGAGGGCCCCTAAGCCCTGCCCCAGCTGCATCAAGCGTCCTGGGCCCACCGGGCGCCAGCCTGGACCTCACCACCCGGCCCATCCCAGCTTCCCCAGGTCAAAGGAGGCTACGGGCCCCGGGTGGCTGTGTGTAGATGAGATGCTTGGCACTCAGCACTCCCTCCGTGACTGTGATTAATGGGGGGTTCCTATCATCCCTGGACAGCAAAACAAGGGAAGCCCAAACCTATAAGCCCACACAGAGAGCGCTAAGCAGGGCTGGGCCGGATCTTCCAGGCCCAGCCCATCCCCAGACCCAGCGGCATGGGTGGGTAGGGGGCACGGAAGGGTCCAGAGGAGGCCCCCAGCCAGCAGCTGGTTCACACAACCCGTAAGGCAGGGCACACCTCTGGGCTGGCTGTGTTGGCCCTGGCCGTGGGGTGAGGGGATCTGGTCCCGCTGACAGCACCTCCGTGCACTTCCCCTCAGGGTGCTTCTTCCAGGAGACACCACCTTTGGGGGGACACAACCCGCTTCTCTAGCAAAGGCGCCAGGAAAGCACCTGTTGGAGAGGAGGCCCACTGCGGGCCATGTGTGCCCCCAACCCCGCCATCACCCCCCCACCAAGGACACAGAGCTGCGGGTGGCGGCTGCCTCCTTTCTACCGGCTTGTGCTGTCTGCCGGGCCCCGCTGGGCAGCTCAGGCTCCTGCACCTGTCCCCCGTCCAGGCGGGCACCCCGAACCAAGCCTCCGCCTCCTCTCCCTAGGCAGGCGCGACTCGTGGAAACCCCAGGCACGGAACAGGTCGGTGCCGCAGGCAAGCCGGCTGCGTGCGGCCACACCTCCCGATATCTCCAGAACCAGGAACGGTCTATGAAGCTCCCGCGCCCCCGGGCCGTTAACTGGCAACACATTCAGGAGTTTGGTTTTGTTTTCTTTTCTTTTTTAGAAGAGTTTGAAAGCCCTAGGCAGGCTGAAGCCTGCAGGGCAGTGGCCTGGGGATTTCCAGCCACTCAGGAGCCCGAGGGACTCGCTGCTAGGGACTCGGCTGCTAAGGGCAGACCGGGGGCCACGCGGACGACGCCTCAGCTCCTTCAGTCTGACAGACGTCCCCTCTACCTGCACACAGACCAGAGGCCCAGCGCCGAGCTCAGAGGGGTGGCTCCTCCCACTGCCCGCCCCCCTCCCTGGCTTTCGAGTCTCTTGTAACCTCAGGAGTCACGCCCAAAGCCAGGTCACAGACAGAGGAGGGCGGAGCAAGAGGGGGCGAACGGGCTGGTCAAGAGCCCCACCTCAGCACAGTCCCTGGAGCCTTACTATGATCCCAATGGTGAAGACTGCCGCATGGACCCGCCTCCCCACATGGACGAGTAGATGGAGACGCAGGGCAGAAGGATGCCCAGACCTAGGAGAGCCGAGATGGGCCTTCAACCCCGAGCCTCCGTGGCCATCTCATTCTACTAAATTCCTGCAGCTCTCCCAAAGCATTCCTCAGTTTCCCCTCCGCACACCCCGAGCACCTGCCAGCTCCCCGAGTGATCCTGGATATGCGGACCTCCGAGAGCCCCAGGGACGACCCGCCATCGGGGAGATGCAGTCAACTTAAGAGCTCCGAAGGGACAGGACACAGCGGGCTCCTGTCCCCATGTCACAACCGCTGACACCCCTCAAACAGGCCGATGCGCTAGAGATGCTGAGGTTTGCCCGGCCGACTGCCCGGCCAGGTGCACCCGACTGGCCTCTGCCGCAGGGTGGGGGTTGGAAGCGAGGTCAGTCCAATATGGTCACCCCAGGGGACAGCCAGACACTAGGCCACGAGGGGCTCAGGAGCACCTGCCCTGCTCCCGCTCCAAGGGCCTGGCCGCCAACAGGAGCCGTTGGGAAAGAAACACATTTCCCTCATCGTGTTCTGGGCATCAGGCCTGCTTGCTATGGGGAGGGCATGGAGAGCGGCTCTGCCATTTTTCTTTCTAATCTCCCCCTTGGGGTGGGTGATAGACGCGGCAGGCTCTCGGGGGTGGCCAAGCCCATCTTCTGCATGCAAAGTAAGGTCACTCTAATTTAATTTAGCGTCTTCTTTCCTGGTGAATAATTTCAAATTAACAGGCTCGTCTGCCTCCTCCGAGTAGCCCGACCCTCCCTTTTGTCTTCTCCTCCAGAGACAGACGCAGTCACTTTGAGATGTCCGCATGCCCATCTCAGGTCCTCTTCCAGCCCGCCTGACCCCGGACGGAGGCGGCGTGCAACCAGTGCCCCCTCCATGCGCCCATGGGCATCACCTTGGTGAAGCCTCACCATCCTTCTGTGAAGCAGATACAAACACGCTCACCCTCCACACCTGCTCTACGGACCACAAGAAGGAGGCGGACACAGGAGATGGCTGGCCAGAGGCCACACAACCCACAGCCCCAGGACCGCACTCCCAGGCCGTGCCTTCACGGCTCCGTTCAGCCAGCGGCCCCACACCCCGCGGTGCCGAGCCCGACCTTCAGCTCAGCAACACCCCGGATCCGGCAAAGGGCTCATGTGGAATGGATCCGGTTGCCAGGCAGGGGCGGGACAGCTCATAGCATCACCCACCAAGCGGTCCACGCGGCCAGTACCTGCGGCAGGTGGTACCCACCTCACCCACCCCCCTTTCCCTCCCTAAAGTGGAGGAAAATCACAGAACAGTCAGGAAGGTCACGCCAGGCACTCAGGGGAGCTCTGGGCACTTCTCATGGCACCGAGCACAGACCCTAACAGCTCCCATCTCTTCCACTGCTATAGGATCGCCAAGTGCCAGCCAGGAAGGGGACTTCCTCTCTCAATTCCCACAACAGCCCCCCGGGGCTGCAGCACCTGCCCTGCCGAAACCGAGGGGGAGAAGGGCCCCGAATCCTCGCCGCGCCCGGTTCTCCTTTTCCCTGAGCTGGAGCGCCGGCCACCGGGGAAGCCAGGATGCTCTCTCAGAATATGGCCTTTAAATTAAAATCCAATTAAAATTAAATAAAACTGTGGCTTAAGAAGGAAGCCTATTATATTTAAAACAGTTATCAAACTCTCCACCAGACTGGCGATATGGCGAGAGCATACGGAATTATTTTTGTGACGCGGGGACAGTATGGCATTAAGCAGGACCTGGTAGATTTCAGTTGATAGGACATCCGTGGTTTCCACCGGTGACCACGTGGCAGGGGCCGCCGAGGCCTCTGTGGTTTAGAGCCTGTGCTCCTAACCCGGTTACTTAAGGTAAAGATAAATTCTTTCGCAACCAAGTTTATGGCCCTGTGTTCTCGGTGGACAGAGCCTTGACCGGGACAAAGCCCAGGAGCCCAGGACACTTCCTGGCAGATGGGGTGCAGAACTGGATGAAAACATGCTATTTGTACACACAGCACTGCAGGAGAACACGCTCCCCACCCCTTCCCCACCCCTCGCCCCCCGCACAGGTACCAGTAAGCGAGTGTGACTGTCACCAAGTTTTCGATTGATTAATCATAGGAGTAGCA
Source organism: Mustela nigripes (assembly GCF_022355385.1). Classification (NCBI taxonomy): domain Eukaryota; kingdom Metazoa; phylum Chordata; class Mammalia; order Carnivora; family Mustelidae; genus Mustela; species Mustela nigripes. Next base: position 135,585,142 of record NC_081563.1, read on the forward strand.
GTTGGGAGCTGGACCTCAGCCCACCTGGCTCCCGCCAGCCCACAGGAGGTTTCCAGACTAGACGACCCCCTGCCACCCCCTCCCCACCCCCCTCATGTCTGCTCCCAGTGGAGGGGACCCAGTTTGCTTCCTGGTTAACAAGCAGCTGGTGCAGGCGGCCCTGTCTGGCCTCGCGGCCGCACACCAAGGAATTAGGAATTGGCACTGTCTGAAATTTATGAAAATCTAATCTTGTTAGACCTGCCTGGATGAGACCCACTGGGGCGGGCTTCATTGTCATTCAGCAGAGCCCTGGCCTGCCTGGGGTTCCAGCCACATCATTACTGCCCCCCTCCCCCAACGACCCCCCCTGCATTTGAATAAGGACCCAGCTCCCTCCCCACCTAGAATGTCAAATAAAATTGAACCAGACGTCCAAGGAATAACTTTCTGATCACTCCTGGTGCCATTTCAAACACCCCCCAATGGCACATTTGTTTCTTAAGGTAAGACTGTTTATGGGGGGGGGGGGGAATGAATCTTTCTTTTGAGGTTTGAGAGGTGGGCAGCAAATCTAGGGCAGTATTCTCGTTTTTAAAAACAGACCGAACCGCTTCCTAAGTGCTTCCTCTGCGCCAAGCGTGCAGTCGGGCGTCTGGCACCCGTTAGCCCAACGCGTAGCCTTGTGATGCTGTCTGGTGCTGTCTGGTGGCCTCAAGGAAAAGTCACACGCTGGCTAGTGCGGGCAAACGGGCTGGGGCTCCCTGCACGCCCGGTCATGATAAAATCCCAGAAGACTGGTTACGAGCGTGTCTGACCCAACGACTCCTGGGTTCGAATCCCAGGCTTGCCATTTACCGTGACTCCAGGCAAATCACTCAATGTCCTCATCTGGGAGAAAAACAGAGGGACCACCTCGGCCCTTCTTCCCATGGCCGTGGCAAGACCTCCACCCGCTGACCTGGAGCCAATGATTCCAGGAGGGAACCCGTCGAACCAAGGCCTGCGGGCCCTGGGGAACGCCCGCCCCCACTCCTCGCGCACTCCGGGCTGGGGCTGTCTGATTCCACTGTGGCTGGCGAAGGCTCACCAACGTGGGTCGCCCCGGCTAGCGCTATAGTTCATGGACGGCAAAAATGGGGAGCACGGATGTAGAGGGAAACCGACAAGCTCTCAGAACTTTCAAGCGTGAACGCTCGACCTGGTGTATCAACTCTGAGCCCTCTCCTCCACATCCATTTTTCCTGGGACTCTCCCTCATTCTCACAGTGCTCTAACCGCACGGTCAATAAAACCAGCAAGCACGGCCCCACCTCAGGGCCTTTGCATGTGCCCTTACTGTTACCTGGGAAAGATCACTTTCCCCCATGCACACACTTGCTCCTTCCTTACCTTCCAGCCTCTGCTGCTATGTCCTTTCCTGTGGGAGTATCCCCGGGCACCCTGTCTGGAACAGGACTCTGCCGAAGCCCTAAGACCCAGGACCCTATGCCCTGTGCCTGCTTTCCTTTTCATCAGAACATTACTCTGCCATGCTATTTGTGATCTAACCACTTCCTTTCAGCCTCTCCCTACTAGGTCTCTCTCACCCAAGACGACAGCTTACGCCCTGTCCCCAGCACCTAGAACCTTCCCATGATACGGTATACAAGAAATATGCTGAATAAATGATCACATTTGTTCTCGTGGGCACAGGTGAGTGTCCAGACAGCCACTGCAGGTTTGCACAGAAGGGCAAAAATCACCAAGAACCGCTTACATGTCCTCCCAAGGGGCCGACACAACGCCAGGAAGCCACAGCCCCAGATCTGTGGACACTGGCACCAAAGACGGCCAGATGAAAGAGAAGCCACTAGATAGGATGAGTCTGTTTTTGTTTGAAAGAGAGCAAACATATATATTTTAAAATAAAGTGAAACTTAGGACACATATGTATGTCTGTGGGCGACAGCTGTGTCTGCCCAGACCGGGGACCAGCAGGACACCTGCAGAACAAGATGGCCAGGCATGGCTGCCCTGCGGAGGACCCACAGAGGGGGCGAGAGGGAGTCTAGGGCAGAGTCCTGGATGCCCATCCTGAGACACACTTGGCCAGAGGGCAGCCAGACAAGTGAGAATCAGTGGGAGACCATGGTGTGCTCTGGAGCCTGGCAGTGGGGTGGGGGTGGGGAGCAGGGGCACATGCCCAGCAGGGAAGTGTTGTGTGCAGATGTGCATGTGACCAGGGAGGAAGAGGGAGAGTCCGCCAGGTGATGGAAGGCTGAAGTGGCCTCCAGGACCAGGGAAAGGTGTGAGCCTGGTCCACCTCCCTTGTCCTCGGCAATACACATGTCAAAAGCACACCCTTGTCCCTGCAGTGGCCGCGAATCCACCCACATATCCTGCTGGGGGGAGGTCTCCTCTTAACTGGCATGGGATCCTGTCCTAGTTGCAGAAGGATCACTCAGGCCAGGGGGAACAGTGCCCCTTGCCCCAAGGTCACCCTCTGGGGGTGGCCTCAGACAGGCTGCAGCTGCCCAATGGGGGGGCCCAGGGCTAAGAGCACACGTGAAAACCCCAGGGACAGCAAAGCCTCCTGACCCCCGGCTCCTTCACTCAGTAAAGACAAAGCCGTGCCTTTTATCTTTCTTCGCTATTATCCAAATGGAGAGAACTAATGAGATTTTTTTTCTATTGTCACTGACATCGAACATCTTTAAACACCCACTGTCAGCAAAATATCAATCACCGTTCGAGAGTTATTGGCAGAATGGAGTGAATTCACGGAGAGAAAACGGTTTCTGCCGTTGGACATGTTGGAGTGCCACGGAAAGTTATTTAGAATAAATCAAACGCGTTCTGTTAATTGAAGAGAACAGGGAGCAAGTGGGGAATGGGTCGCACGGGTGAGTGAGTCTGTCTGCCGGCGGTAGTGCTGGTGGCCACAGTCCTCTTGGAGGACGCATGCTACCCTGCAACCCCGCAAGCTCAACTTCCAGGACTGCATCCAACGGAAACAGGCACAGAAGGCCGGAGAGCAAGTATGTACGAGGATACCTCTGCAGGGTTTTGTTTTGTTTTTTTCTTTTTAAAAAGCAAACAATCAGAGACCAAACAAACCTTGGGACTTCACATTATGGGACCGAACGGGGCCATTCAAAATACACATAAATCTACCATCATGTTTCTCAACCTTGGCATGACTGACGTCTTGAGCTGGACACTGTTTGCGGTGGCGGTCGTCCTGGGCCTCAGGGGGTGTTAGCAGCACCCTCTCCCCACTGGAGGCAAGTAACACCATCACCCCTAAGTTGTGGCAACTAAAAATGCCTCCAGACATCACCCAACGTCCCCTGGGAGGTGGGGGCAGGGGCAGAAAATGGGTGGAAAACCACTGATCTAAGTTTGATGCTGGAAGGATGTTTGCAGTTTCTTAAGGAGAAATCCTAAAACAGGAGCAGCAGATATAATACGGACCCACTTTCACATAAAAAATGAGAATGATCATCAAATCATTTAACACGACTACTTCTGAAAGAGGGAAGCCGAGCTCTTTTCTTTGTGCTTCTATACCACTTGCGGGTTTATGGTCAACGTTGATCATTTTAATTCTTAGAATCCTAACACACAAAAACAACTCAGGCACACGCGTGCCCGTCTGTGTGTTTCCACGTGCGGCTCACAGCGCCACTCCCGCTCGCCCTGGCCCCTCGGGGGGACACCGTGTGCTCCTTGAAAGCCAGCAGATGTTTCTCTCAATTACTGATTTTCAAGAGCCCGGTGTTTCCCGACGGGAGCTGGGATGGCAGCCCCAGGGGAGGGGAAGGAAGGCCAGGCGCCCTTTCCAAGCCTCTCTGACAAAAAGCACCTCTCGGGACCTGGGGCCACACTGCAACTGGTCTGTGGCCACTTGTCAACGGCTCCCTCCTTGCAAGACTACAGGGGTCCAGCTATTCTGGGTCTCACCCAGGGCAAGGGCAGGGAGGTAGCCCAATAGCCAAGGTCAAGCCCAGCCCTGGCTGCCCCAGAACAACTTCCCCATCCTACTACTGTGCTGCCAAGTCCAGGCCACTGTCCTGGGACCATATGTCTCCGACTGATGGCATCAGGGCCACCACGGTTCTCAGGCAGCGAAGAATCTAGGACCCGAGCACCCAGGAGCCTGACCTCCAGAGCCGGGCAGGGGCTCCAGGTGTAGACCCGGATGCATCAAGCACCTTTCTCTTTCCTCTACCTTCGGCCCTCACTGCCATCTGGAAGCTCCCTCCTGGAGCTAACCTGGGAACTGAATTCCCTGGAAGAATGGCTCCCGGTAAACCCTGCCATGGAGACCACTCCCAACACAAGAGTCCACAGAGCCCGCAGTGTTCAGCAGCTTCCCAAATTCTTTGTTTGGACCAGAAGGAGGCCTCGGGCTATGGACTGGGTTATCTGTGCCCCATCCCGTCTCCCCCCAATTCCTAGGTCCACGCCTTAACTCCCAGTGTGGCTGTATTTGGAGATGGTCTCTAAGGAAGGAAGGTTACAGCAAGTCATGGGGAAGAGGCCCGAGTTTACAGGATCAGTGTCCTCGTAAGAAGGGGCACCAGAGAGCTCCTTTTTCCTCCCTGTACAGCACACATGGACGAGGCCGTGCGAAGACACACAGGCGGCGGCCGCCTACCAGCCAGCAAAAAAGCTCCCCCCTGAAACTGAACTTGCTGGCAACTTGAACTTGGATTTCTTGCCTCCGGGACAGAAAGAAAATACACTTCTGTTCAAGCCCCCAGACGGTGGTTATTTTGTTAGAACAAGTCCAGCTGACTAGAGGACACCAGGTAGAGGAGCTAAGTGAGGCGAATTCTGTGAATTCTGCTACCAGCTAAGGACGGCACCTGTCCGGCGGTGGGGGCTGGGGACAGACCGAGGGACACATCGTCCCTCAGGCACCCCTTCAGGACAGGACAGCCAGCAGCAGGGCCTCGACCTCTATGCAGGACACCAGGGGCTTTTCCCATTCATTCTCTCAAGTGGTGCGTATGTCCTGTGCCCCCACCATGTGCCAGGCCCACCTGGAGCCGAGCTGCTCCCAGGCAGGAGGCGCCTGAAATCCTATCTTGCCTTGTCCTTTCCGAGGCAGAACAATTCGAATCCGTGCTCCCGGAAAACCTGGCTGGACTTCTATGTGGGATAAACGGATGATGAAGCGGAAGTCTCCTACTGCCTTCTAACCGGGAGGGGATGGCAGCACAGTGCGCACCTGCTGTGTCACCTGCCCCATACCCCGGTCTCTGGGACCTCACCGCCGCCTCTCGCAGCTCTCCAGGACGGCCCTGGAGCCGTGTCCCCGTAAGCTAAGGACAAGGGAGCTGAGGCTGGCAGGGGCAGAACCACAACTTCACGGGGCCCTGCGGGGAGGTTCTAGGAAATAAGGCTGGACACGCTGACCGTGGTCTGCTGCATGGACCACATGGCTGGACAGGGCCTGAGCCTGGGAGGAGCTCACGTGGGGAGAGTGACGTCACCCATGCAGGGCAACCCCACCCCCCAGCCCGCCCTAAGCAGGTGGGAGAGCGAATGTCAACTCCTGCTTCTCTCTGAGGGTCTGGGAGGCTGGGTGGCTGAGATTCTCCATGGACTGGCCTCCGGTCTGTGATCACCTCTGTGCTTGTCCCGGGGTGTCTGTGTTTCCTGTGTGTGTGTGCGTGTGCGTGCGTGCACGCGCGTGCACACGTGAGAGAGGGAGGGAGACAGTCTGGGGTCTAAATCTGCCAGAACTCTCCCTGTGACTCGGGACGAGTTCTTCCTTTTTCTTTTTCAGGCGACAGTCAAAACACATTCCCTGGGGCAGTTACAAGCCTCCCCGACACCAGCCGTCTCTTCCCATCCCCACCCCACAGGTGAGGCTGTTCCCACCTTCCGTATCATTTCCTTTTGAAACAGCACCTTCCAGAAGCAGGAAAATCCCAATAGCTGGGAAGACCGAAGTAGGACCAAGGAGCTCCCCAAGGTGCCTTTTCTGCCCTCCGAGACAGGGACGTGGCAACACGGTGGGGGCCGAGTGGTCCAGCTCTGGATTCAAATCCGGACGTTGCCACACACTGTGTGGGTGCCCGTAAGTGGTCACTTGGCCCACGTGCCTTAGTTTCCCCCATCAGAAAGATGGACAATGCATAACTTGGCCAGGCTTGTGCAGACTAACAGAGCTAGCAGAGGTACAGAAGTTCTACCAACACTAGCCGGTACCCAGCAAGAGCATAATAAACGGTGGCCCCCATTAGATTAAAACGCAGGCCACTCGCCGGACTGGGCAAGGCATGAGGGCTACGAAGATGTCAGTGTTCATTTATTAAATGATCTGGAGTGGCTGATGCTGAGCACGTAAATTCAATTTGTATGATGACAGCTAGTGTGGAGACAGGGGAAGAGAACAACACGAAAATCCACCGGGAGACAGACCTCCACGGCAGCCCAAGGTCTGGCTACAAACACCCAAGGTGGGTGGCTGGCGGGGGGTTCTGTCCTCTCAGGGCACAGCTGCAGGACACCCAGGGGTCGTCCCTCAAGACCAAAGGGTTCACTTCACCTACGTGTCCTCCCCGTATCTCCACTTCCTCCATGGCACACGGACTCCCCTCCTCCAGTCTATTCTGCATACAGCAGCCAGAGCAATTTTTAAAAATATCGATCAAAGTACTGACTCACGCTCAGATTAGAACCCTACGGAGGCTCAGCTTCCTTTCTGTACCTCCCACCTCCTTCCCTTATTCACCATACTCCAGCCACACTGGCCTCTTTCCTGTTCCCACCCCAGGACCTTTGCATGTGCAGTTTTGTCCTGGAATCTTCGCATGGCCTTCCATGTTACCATGTCAAGGAGGCCTCCCAAATGCCCCATTCCAAATACATAACACCTCTGACCTCTGCATCCCCTGATGGCCTGTGTCGGCCACAAGAGGCGATGCAGTGTACGGACAGGGCCTGGATTTTCCTAGTTCTGTCTCGTTCTAGCTCTCTCTGCCTCTGCTTCTTCACCTGCACCATGCGGTGAATGACAGCCTCACCACACTGGCCTGTTCAAGAATCGTAAGGTACCCAGAAAGCCCGTGGCATGTAGAAACGCCGTGTGAGTGTTGGCTACTATGAACGACTCTCTCCTTCAGGAACGTGCCTGCCTGCTGATCACTGACTCCCAACTCACCAGCAAGCAAGCTCCCCAAGGAGGCCTTGCTGATGCTCATCTTGTAGTCTCCCCAGTGGCGACCACCCTGCCTGGCCCAGGGCACGGTCCACAGTGACCACCTGCAGCAGGAAGGCGTTCACGTCCGAGGTCCTCCTGCGGAAGCCTCTCCGCAGAGGCCAGAGGGTGCGCGGGTGTGGACGGAGGGTAGGGTCTTTCACACCTACACATGCAACTGCCGACGACGCAGCTGCACACTCCTGGGCTTGGATCCCAAGAAAGGAAGACTTGCGCTTGCTCGAAGACCCATGCGTGAGTGTTCACAGCAATCGCCCTTGTAACGGCCCCAAAGTGCGACCCACCCAGCTGCTCTTCAACAGGTGACGCCCTCCCCTCATCGCGGCATCTCCAGCTCAAAGGACGCCACTGGCCGAGAAAAGGGGCGAACTGTAGATCCATGAGACAACCTGGAGGATCTTCGGAGAACCAGCCGAGCCAAGAAACGCCGCACGCTACAAGGTTCCCTTTATGTAACGTTTCAGAATCACATTACAGAGACGAAGAGATGACAGGGTGCCACCACGGGTTAGGGACGGAACGGGTGGGAGGTGGGGGTGGCCACAGAGGGAGGAACGAGGGGGTCCTCGTGATGGGGCGGTTTCGCATCTGGACTGCGGCAGGCTCACCGGAACCTACACGTGTGATGAGACAGCACAGAGCTAAACACACCCGACGCACACACGTGTGTGCACACACACACATCGCTCCGATGAAGGCACGTCAGCTGGGGACAGGGCAGTGAGGTCGACGGGGTGTACCGAATGCAGCTCTACGGGCTGAAATACTGTACCTCAGCTCCGCACACCGTTACCACCGGGGGAAGCCGCGTGCCACGTTCACGAGCGCTCTCCGGATTATTTCTTGCAAATGCTGCAAATCCACAATTGTATCAAGACAAAAAGTTTTCTTAAAAAGGGAAAAGTACAAGGGGGGGAACCCTGTCCTTTGGGGCTCTAGCACTGCCCTGGCGGAGGGCAAGGCCAGAAGTCCCAAGGGAATCCCCAGGGCGTGGCCCAGGCCTGGCACTAGGGGGGGGCTTTGCTGCGCTGGGGGGGGGGGGGGGGGGGGGGTAAGAGCCGAAACAGAAGCCGCCTCCCCTCTCCCGGCCTCCCTCCGTCTCCCGCTCACAGCATCTGCCATCTGGCGGCTGCAGCCAGCCAAACGAAACCATCTCTCGGCTGTCATCTCTCAACTTGCAGGTCTGGCTCCCAGGTTTGAAGATTAAATTCTAAACATGCCATTTAAAATTTAGAAACGAAGAAAAAAGAATTTAAATAACCTCTAAGCACCGGCTGCTAGTGGCTTCCCCCTAGCAAAGGGCAAAGATCCTCCAGCTTCTTGGCCAAGGGGAAGGAGCGCAGCTTGGGTTCTCCCAACGTAAAATATGATGGCAGCCCCAATATAACCAAATATCCCCAATACAACGTCTCAGTGGGTCACCGCATCCCCAGGTCAAGTGTCAGTGTATGACCAGCGACAGTGACGGCTGCCAGGGGCCCCTTCCAGCACGGAGGCATCAGGACCTGCAGGGACCTTCCAGCTATACAGGCATCTCCCAAGACACCTGAGTGTCTTCTGAAAGGCAGCTCGCCCGCTCACCTGTCTTCTCAGGAAACCCGGACTGAGCTGGAGTGGGCCTGCCAGGAATGCTGAGGCCTGTCCCTCCACATCTAGGGCCACATCAGCCCTGTGCCAGCTGGCCAGAAGCACACGTGTGGTCTCACAGGGCTCACGCCGCCTACAGGGCCCAAGGATGGGTGAGCAAACATGCAAGTAAGCACCAACCGCTCCCAGCATTAGGCAGGGCGGGCGAGGGGGGGTGAGCAGAGTGCCTGGGAAGGACGGTCCCCTGGATGGCGTGTCGGGGTGACCTGAGACCTGACGGCAGGGAGGGCTGGGGGAAGAACACACCTGGCTGAACAAATGACCAGTGCAAATGCCCTGAGGTAGGACTGTGTGTCATGTTCACGGGCAAGGCAGAAAACAAGTGTGCAAATGATTCAGATACTATGGTCCAATGTGATGTTCTGAACAAGGCCACGCATCAGAGCTGTCGTGGGAGCTCCGCAGGCGTGAGCCCCTGAGCCCTGCATCCCCCACATCCACCAGACTGAATCAGTCCTTCGGGGGTGGGTCCCCGGCTGCAAGATTCCGTATTTCTTAGAAGCGCCCTGCTTCGGACCGACCAATCTCTGTCAGGCTTTCCCTCCTTTAGTGGACAGGCCCCTTGTTCTAGCAAACTCGTAGCTGAAGTCCGGGATGCCAAAGCAAACCACTGGAGCCTAATATTTAACTGAGTAAGTCCAAGAGGGAAGAAGAGGGGGGGACACCAGGCACACCAGTAGTGTAGAAACCCCCGGAGCCATCTCTGCGGGAGGCAGCGGCCTGAAGTCCCACTGCGGGTTGCATGAAAAGAGGACAAATCAAAGAGAAAAAGCAACCCTGGTGAAGCCAGGAGCAGGGGGCAGCCTCCTGGTCCCCTGGGCGTGGGCCTGGTGCTCCGCTGTACCCGAGCATGGTCAGCAGGAGGCTTCCCCCCAGAGAGTGGGTGCCAGGGCCTTGCCTGTCTTCACAAGGGGGTGCTAGCAGGCAGTGTGGAGCCCCCCTGACGCCCCAGGAACCTGGTCCGATGAGTGCACAGAGGGACTTCTGCCCATCAGACACACCAGTTTCAGCTGCCACGGCTTTGCCGGGCTCCACGAACAGCTTTAGATGAGTTTTATCACTCAAGGTCCCCAACCAGCCATGGTGGGGTGTCCTGTCGTCACCTGGATCTAATAGACGAAGAGGCCTGCCCACCCTTGCTTAGTGACTTCAAGGGCAGGCCCTGAGGCATCTGGGGATGTCCCAACGGGGAGGGCGTGCTACCTGCATCTTGGGGGTCCGGGGCCTGGGATGCTGCCAAACACCCACAGTGCCCGGGACACCCTGCGGGACGGAATGATCCCCCCAAGTGTCAACAGTGCTGAGACTAAGGAGGGCAGCCAGCACCCAGTGCCCCGGACCCGCTTGAGAAGCAACATCAGGCGCCAAGAGAGTCCAAATTTGAACCCCATCTAGAGATAGTGGCAACGACTTCCATCCCACGCGACTGCTCTGAAGACGAATAAAACCACCCAGCCTAAAAACTGGATTTGAAAGCACAGAATCTGGGGAAAGGCACTAACTGTACCTTTCTGCGGGCCGGAGCTGCCAAACTGCGCCCGGTCTCGGCAGAAGCACCCGGCACACAGTAGGCGCCTCATGGATGCTTATGGAAGAGTACGGATGAGCGAGAACAGCAGGCCCCATGCCCACGCACACCTTGTGTACAGCCCCCCCCCCCCCCCGCAGAAAGGAGAAGAAAACCAGCCATCTGTGGGGTTCCGATCCATGCAAAGCGGGGGAGGATTTCCGAGATGGGACGATCCACCTGTAGGAAAACCGGGCTTTGTGACACCCCAGCTGCTGCGTCTGGTGCCAAGGGCAGTCACTATCCGGGAGCCCGTTCACCCACATACACGGGAGGCTGTCAGCTCAGGGCCCTCCTGGGGACCAAGTGCCTTCAGTCTCCGGGAGAGCTGCGGTGGCACCGGTGAGCCCCTGATGGCAACCTTCCCACCGGCTACGGAACTCGGCGGGGCTACCTTCACCGCCAGACCTCTGGCTAAAAGGCTTCCCGCCAGCCCCGCGCCGGGGAGCCCCGTTCCCCTGTCCACCCCAGGCTCTAGTGCAGACGGGCCCGTGACATGGGCTGCCATGGGTCAGACCTATCCGCCCAGGTGCCAGCAGGGCAGAGGAGGTGCATTCACTGCCAACTTCCCAGGGTGTGCCATCCATCTCGGGGTGGTGAGAAACCCCCACAGGGGTCATGAGAAACTGTAGCTTCCAGAGGTTTCCGCTGCCACCGGGATCCCCCACGCCCTCCAGACCAGCGGCCTGCCCCAGACTCCTAGGGACCCCGACCCCCCACCTGGGCCTCCTTCTTGCCAGGGCAACAGAGCCCCCAGACCCCACTCGTACGAACTGCAGGTGACAAGGAGAGAGAAGTGATCCGAGGTTTTCCTGTCTGGAGTGGCGACGACAAGGGTGGCCCCAGCAGCGAGAAGCAAAAGGGCCCTCCCGGAGCTCACTTTCTTTTTAAGGAATTTTCTTCTAGATAACTGTAGATTTATGTAAGTTATAAGCAATTGAACAGGAAGATCTCCAAACACCCTGCACCCAGTTCCCCGACGGACGCATCTTGCGTAACTGTATCATTTACAGCTGTCCCAGAAACTTCCACACAGTTGGATCAACCGTTGTCTTATAGATCAGGGGACTAAGTGTGCGCAGCACCTCCCCCAGGATCTGCAGCCCGCCAAGAGGTGCCCCTCTCAGCTCCCCTCTCCGAGGCCCTCCGCCCCAGGGCTTCCCACAATCTGCATCCCACCCCTCAAGTCCTGGGTATGTGTCAGCCGCTGAGAGCCTCCAGAACCACCGACCCCCAGGCACGCTGATGGGACCCCGTTTCTCCTCCTCCCTGGCACTTCCAGCATCTGAAACCACATCAGTCCTCTCCCCACTGGAGTCCGAGCTCCTCGAGGGCAAGCATCTCACTCGCTCCCAGCCTCCCCAGTCACCAAGGAGCTCCACTAGCTAATGGGTGAGCAGGTAATGGCTTCTCCCCCACACCCGGGCCTGCCCTCTGTCCCAGTTGTAACCTGCACATTCACATTTACGCAGCTGCATTTAGTCAGAGGTTACAACAGCTCTGCTCGGGGGTGAAGGTTCGAGCAGGATCTGGCAGTCCGAGTCATTTCTGGACCTTGTCTCCAAGGCGGTGGACCCCCTCTGCCATCAATTCACTGCATGGCTTCAGGCACACTGCTGCTCTCTGAGCCTCAGTGTTCTCATCCATAAAATGGGGGGGACGACCCCCAAATTCCCTTGCAAACTGAAGCACAAGCCCCTACCGACTGGGAACCCAGGTCCTGGGTCTTCCCGAGTGTGGGAGGAGCCAGCTCCTTGCTTGAAGGACGGGGGAATGTCTCTCCAAGCCCAGCCACCATCTGTCTCCCGCCCCCCAATGACAGGAAACAGAGCCCCTCAGCCAACAGCCCCCAGGCTTGGAAGACAAGAGGACCTACTGATGAGCTCTGACTGGCTGGGACCCCCCCCCCACTCCCCCCTTTCTAAAGTGAAAACAAAACCAAAAACCAAATGCCTGAATTCCTGCAAGGGCACCTACTACCTACAGAGAGTCCCCAGTCCTGGTCCCAGCCGCCGGCAGAAACAAGCTCATCCCGGAGGAAAGCAAGTTCAACCAACGAGCTATAAATATTTCTGCTAAATGCTGCTGGGGAGTGGGGCTTTCTGCATGAGCGGGCCCCACTGAAAAGGAAGGCGGCTCACCAGATTTGTTTCGAATTATGAAAATAGATGTTGTCTCCCCGCCACATCTGTTTTGCCTGACAAATGAGCAGCAATTCGCCTCCTATAGAAGGCAGCACACCCAGGCCGCCTTGAAACCCTGGCCTCTCCAGCTCTTCAGAGAAGGGAAGAATAAGGCCTCCCAGATTTGCGCTCTGAAAAGGAGACTTTGAAATCTCATTCCCCAAGCGGCGGGCTCTTGGGGCACCCGGGCCAGGCACGTGCTTTGGGGGGCCTGGCCAGGGTCAAGGCTCCCTGCACACGCCAAAGCTGCTCTGATTCAGGGGAAGGGGGTCTTCCGCTGGTCTTTAAAAAAGACCAGGAGACAAGGTCAATGATTTAAAAACAAAACAAAACAAAAATGCAAGCCAAGAGTGCACTCCTAATGTGCAGAGAAAGGACAGGTTCTGGAGGGAATACCAATGTGGACCCCTCATCTCTCCAGGCCACAGGGGCTTGATGACTGGATTAACAGAATCATTTTCCTTTAATTACTCCAAGACAGACCCAATTCCAATCCCGAAGAGCCCATTCTTCCTAAGGCCCTTTCTCGCAGGGGCACCTGGTGGAAGGAGTAGGGCTGTGACTGTGTCCCCGCACGCATGCCCAACTTGGTGATGATGTTTTGCTGTCTCTCTCTCTTCAAGAAAGGCCCCCTTTTCTTCATTTTGGATGTTTCTCCATGAAGATGGACATTATGGTACTGGGGGAGTGGAGGTGACAGCAGAACTCAAAGTATGACTGGCTCAGCCGCCCGACCTCTGCCTTCCAAGGGGAAGGGAATTACAGGTTTTCAGGCCAAGATGATGAAGAGCCCACAGCTCGGTCAGTGACCCAAACAAAGCCTGTAATAGTAACAGACCCATGCAGGCATGATGGGAATAGCAGCCCAAGACACTGCTCCGACCTGTGGGTTCGGTCTGTTTTGGTGGTGGTGGCGGGGGCGTGGAATAAAGAAATAAAAGTATCGGGCCAAGAAGCCCGGCGTGCTGAGACGTATTTTCTCCATGTCCCCTCTCCTGCAGATGAAACTCCCAATCCCTCCCCACCGACCCCCAAGGCAGCAGATTGATACCCTGGATTTGCTTGGCCTGGCAGAAATGAGATGCAGCTTCAGGATCCCAGGAGACATCTGGTCCGCTGCCCGCCCCCAACCCTCTCCCTCACCTTCTGTGCCCCGACCATGTAAAACCCTGAGGCAGATTGATGACTGCTGGGTGGAGGCTGGAAATTTATGGCTCTGAGGCCGGGTCAACAGCAGCGACAATAGTTTTCAGGGAGCTGGGGGAGGGGGGGTGTCTGCTGGCCGGGTGGTGGGGGGGCACACCGTCTCTCTGCCTCTCCAACCTGCAGCCCCCGCTTCAGAAGGCAGCCCTGATGTCTGCCCCCTCCCAGTGGCCCTAGCACAACAGGGCCGTAATTCAACTTGATTTCCTACATCCACAGGCTTGGTGGCCGCCTCCAGGGGAAGGAGTGGAGAAGCATCCCCCCAAATTACAGAGGCAGGAGAAAGCCAGAGTGGCCCACTTTCCTGGTGGCGGCCAGGTCAATGCCATTTGCAGGTTCAGTTCCTGTAGAGACAGCAATGGGTGGCTGCAGGGGGAGAGGGGGTGATGACGGCAGGCCCTGGGCCCCACCACCTGCCCGCTTCTCACCCCACGATGATCATCCAGTCGCTATGGCAACGAAGTGAATTAATGCATCTGTTTGGTGTAACTATAACCTCGGACCCACTCAAGATACCCTGATACTTCCATCCTTCGAAAGCCAACCTCTGCTGTTTTGTCTATGCATGTCACCAACAAAAGGTGGGGGATGCAGAAGTGGTAAGAAGTGGAGAAAGTTGTGGGAAGGGGTGCCGGGGGCTTCTGCCCACCCGCCCAGGGGAGGACGGCTGGAATGTCACTTTCTCTCTTTTCGTTGGTGACGGTATAAAATTAGCACAGTCCAGAAAATGTGTTATAAACGCAAAGACGCTGCCGGGAGGCAAAGTGGCTTCATTTCAGGGAGGGAGGAGTCACCCCCGAGAACAGTTTGGGGACGGTCTGGGGAAGGGGCCGGCGGTCAAATGGTTGGAGGGGGTGGCGGCTGCGACCTTCCCACTCCGTGTCCCACAACCAGAAGGAAAAGCCACGTCCCTGCGGACGTCCATCTGCAGGGCGTCTAGACAGTCCTAAAAAGGACAATTAAAGACGGAAAAAAAAAAAAAGCCGCAAGCCGCCGGTCACCCCGCGTCTCCTCCTCGCCGGGGCACCGGCTGCAACCCGCGCGAACTGCCCAAACAGGCGAAAAAATGATATAAAACAAGAAGAGCCAGTGTGGGCTAGGGGGAGGCTGGGGCCGTCTGGGTCGAAAACAGTTTATGAGCAAGTGTTTTGAAATTCTGCTTTAAATAAGCCGGTAAATGAATTCAACCTTGTCAGATCTCTCTCCCTCACGCAGACCAAATACCCCGCTGGCGCGCTGTCTAGACACAGATAACAAAGGACTTTTTACAGCGCCCAGAGACGCGCTGACAAAGTGGCCAGTTAAAGATGCAGTGCTGCTTTCTCCGTCTAAAACGATTTGTCAGATGGACTTAAATGAAAATGCTAAGTTATCGGTCTGGTTTGGGGTCTGCCGGGGGCGGGGGCGGGGGCCGGGTGGGGGGACGTCGGGGGGCCGGCTGCGCTGAGAGGCGGAAAACGGATCCTCTCTGATTGGGCCACGCTCCAGGCTGCTCCAGGGCCCTACGTGGCCGGCAAATCCGTCTCGCTCCACGTCCCCGACACCCCGTGTGGGCCTTTTCTCTGCGGCTCTGTTCACTTCAAAGGGGTGGTGGCAAAAGGGTTAAATGAACATGCATGGTGGGGGAGGGGGCAAGAACTTGTGTGTCCCCCCCCCCCCCCCCCCCCCCCCCTCCCCCCCGCCTTTGGGTTTTGCAGGAGACTCTGGCCCCTGTTTACAAAGGGAGGCTGCCGAAGGGGGAAAGGCTCGCCCCTTCCCAGGAAAGGACAAGGTCAGGGTGGGCTGGTCTCAGGGTGCCTCCCTGGGACACACTCACTGGGACCCTAACATACCCTAAACCAGGGGCTGTGCCCCTCCCAAGCTAGGCCAGGTCAAAGGGAGGAGGACCCGCACCCCAGGGCCGGTGGTGGGCCAAGCACAGGGCGAGTGTAGACCCCCCCTGGCCAGCCCACCACCAGGGGCGGCCCGATGGGGCTGGGTCCCCTAGTTGTGGGTCTCTGGTCTCTTCTGCTCAGGCTTACCAGCTTCTGGAGCAAAGCTTGGTGCCCACCAGGTGCCCACCGGGGTCCTTCTTTCTGTCAGCTTTCCCTGCCTCCCTGCCAGGGTGCTGGCCAAACTGCCACTTCCTGCACATGCTTGCCCCGGCCGGAGGCAGCTTCTATTTCTGAGACCGGCCTGCCCTCCCTTCCTGTGTCCCTCCCGCCCACCCTCAAATGTGGTGGCGTCCAGACACCGCAACCAGACAGGCACAGACCAAACTCGACTGCGGCCCTGTCAGGCTGCGGCGCCCGAGCCTCAGTTTCCCCAGCCGGGGAACAGGGCCCCCAGCCACCTGCCCGCCCTGAAGGGCCGTTGTGGGCATGACGCCCTCCCCGCGACTCGCCGCTGGCCCAGGTCTTGTTGGCTTCTGCCCCCGGGAGGCGGCAAGTGGGGGCCGCCCGGCTCACGCAGAGCAGGGGGCCCGGAGCCCACACAACGGAGCGGAGCCCAGGGCCGCACACACGGTGAACACTTCCAACAAAGCCCTGTCGAGCCGAGGGTTCTTACGCAGAAAAGCGATCTGTGCGGGTCCACGGGGAGGTCACCTCGCTGGCGACTGAAACCCTGAGACCCCCCCCGAGGGTTACGGCGACCGAAGACCGCTCACATAAAGGGGGGGCGTTACAGGCTATGTGCGCCCCCTTCCACACGCTCATTTTTAATAAAAAGCGTCTGCTCATCTCCGCTCCTCCCACGGGGACGGCCCACGGCTCCCTGTCTGTGGGCAGAACCTCTGCTTTCACCCAGACACGTGGAGCAGAGGTGCCAGGAGACGTCGGCGCCGCCGGGGATCAGACTCGGCGAGTGAGGACGGCGTTCTCGTCGCTCAAGGGGGTTCAGGCCGAGCGGCGGGAGAGGGAGGTCCTCACAGTCCCTGAGCCCAGGCAGGGCCGAGACTCCCCCGGGTGACCCAGTCGGGCCCAGAAAGAACCCGGTTCCTTCCCGCACGTTGTGACCCCCCGGACACCTGCTGCCACTCTCACCTGTAACCAGGGCAGATGGGAACCAGTAACCCCACGCCCGCCGCGGCCCAGCCTGGAGTTCCCTCTCCGCAGCCGCCCTGATGTCAGCCAAGCCAGCGCGTGAAACGTTTTTGCCAACACGTCCCCCAGTGCTATCGTGGAGAGTCCCTACCCTGAGTGGGGACGAGACAAGTCCTGCAGGGCCATTGGGATGGCACAGGAGGGGCCAGGCGCCGGGGGTCACCGCAGCCACCAGCAGCTGGTGCCTCTCAGCGCCTCTGCTCCCACAGATTCCCCCACGCTGCCTGCCCTTCCCGACCCCGCTCTGCCTTCCCTGAATGGCTCCTGTGAGCGGCCCTTCCTGCTTCTCTTTCCCCACAGCTGGGCCAACAGGTACTGGGGAATGAGCGCCACATGCCACCCCAATTCTGAGGGCTTCTCCCCACCAGCACAGAGCTGGGGGGGGGGGTCTTCTGGTGTGAACAGACCATTCAAAGAGGCAGTGATCAGATCCATCACACAAGCCGCGTCCTGCGCATGTGCCCCGGCCCTGGCCAAAGGCTTCCACGGCTGCCACCACCATCAGCCCCTCTGCCATGCTTTCTAACAGGCTCTGAATTCACCAGGGAATGGGGCGCCTGCAGGTCCCCCGCTCAGCCCATGTGTGAACACTTTGCCATCGACAGTGAGAGTGACAGCGCCCACTCCGTACCAGGCGAAGAAGGCGGATTATCCCACGACACCCCTGGACCAGTTCACCCTGTGACGGACTCCTGTGGCCACTCACGGCCCTATTTTACAGATGAGATGCCAAGAGGTCACAGACCTGGCCAGTCAAGAACGGGTCTGGAAGCAGAAGATCACACTGGAGACGCGGGGTCTCTCCGTGGCCAGCCCAGCGCTGCCCCAAACGTCCTGTCACCCATGGCCACTAAGCCAGACGGCTTCGTGGGTCACGTCTCGGGGAGGTTTCTGTCTGCCCTGCCCTCGATGAAGCAACCAGATGTCCCCAAAGCGGGTGGAGGTGGGGGACGTGGCTCGGCAGCATCTCTTCCCACAGCTTCTGGGCTCCAACCTGGCCAGGCACTGCCTCTGGCCCCCGGGTTCCCGCCAGCAGCCCGGCACACACCCGAGGGGACTGTAGGTTTTTATTTAGACAAAGTCCACGAGGCGGCTCCGGGCGCACTGGGTTCCACGAGGCGCTGCCTTCATCATTACAACGCAGTGCTCTCTGCCGGGACAGCTGGTCACCTGACGGGCAGGCGGGGACAGCAGGCCGCCTCCTCCGAAACTCACTCCCACCCCCTTCTTCGTTTGGGGAAGATTTCTTCCTGCCTCGGCCCAGATCCCACTCTGTGGGGCCACTCCCCATCCCCTGACCCCACAGAACAAAAGGGAGCGTGAGCGTCTAGACCGCCCGTCTGAACGAGAGAAGGGGGCATTGTACGACCGGGCCGGAGGCCTGGCCTCCCAGGCGGAAAGGTCGGGGCGCGGGGGCGAGGAGACGGTGGCTATAGAGGGGCCCACCTCTCGGGTCCCACGCACCGCCTGTCCCTCCTGGAAAAGCGAGGTGGCCAGAGCTCTGCCTCAGGGAAATCGGCCTGGGTTGCTGCCGAGGCTGGACGCACGGTCTCCACATGGAAAGTGAGGACCCCTGGGCTCATCACGGAAGAAGCGAAGCCACTGGAAACCTTCAGAACGGCGCCTGCGACCAGGCAGCAGCCATGAACACAAGCTGCTTACCAGGATGGCCAGTTCAGAAACTTCGTGTGTATTCCAGGCTGAGGTGATGAGGGGCCCTAGGGTCTTTCTTGAGCCTGGAAGGCCCTGCTCCAAGCGGGGGACCCGTTCCTGGACACTTAGGCCATGGCTGCTGGCTGTGTGACCTCAGTCCCCTAGTCACCCTCTCTGAGTTTGTATAATATAAAGAGAGGCTCGAATCAGATTTGCGGTTTTTCAGGATTATCTTACCAGCAGAAGCCGTTGGTTATGAACGAAGGTCAGACCTGGGACCGGAGGCATCAGACAGACCCGAAACAGCATGGCAGCCAGTGGGAACATGCGGCCGGGGGCGTGAGGCCCTGCACCAGTGGCTGATTGTTTCCTGAACTCTTACTATGTGCCCAGTGCTGGCTGGGCCTCTCCTAATGGCTAGGTCTACTCCCTTTGCCTCTGAGACAGAAACTGTGGGTATCAGCCCATTTGACAGACGAGGGGCTCAAGGCTCTGAGTGGCAAAAGGACAGGCTCCATATCTGGGCTGCCTGACAGCAGAAAGCTGTGCTGGAGGAGGGGCAGAAGCTCCCCCCGGGGGCCTCCCACCCCACTGGTCCCAGGGAACAGATGCTGCGCAGCTGGGACACAGCACAGACCGCCTGGTGGTGACCTGTCCTTCCCCCTCCCCAAACTGCTGGCGGGGGGTGGAGGTGGGGTGAGGGGGGTGGGTAGGGGCGCCTGCATCCATCTCCTAGCCACTGCTCTGAGCTCTTTTATCAGCCTTTGGTGCAAATGCCTGGTGACAGGCCTGCAAAGTATTTTCAGCAAAATAAACCCGTCTCCACGTGACGGGATTATAGGCATCTTGACTTGTGTCTTGGTCATTTATCAAATCCTTGGCATTTTTGTTAAATAAGGAGCACAGATCACCTTTTACCATCAGAAGAACCATGCTATATTCTCAGCAACACAAAAGGAGACGGGCCCATTGTCCCTGGCAGGGTGGTGCTCCGGGCTTGGGGCATCCTTGAGGGTCCTGGCTGGAAATACGGGGCGGGTACTGGAGAAACAGGCACACGAGCTACGCCCGTGATCCCCTGCTTGGCATCTGTCCTAGGAAGCACCCAGGGAGGGAATCAGCATCTCAAGGATGCCCCCATCCACCAGAAGGAGCAGAGTCTATCCGGCCCCAGCTGATTGGGATCTAGGACCTACGTTCCTGAATCCCTATCATCCTACAAGAAAATGGCCAAAAATTCAGGCTCCTGGTCCATTCCAAGTTTCTGGCTTAGCACCCCAGCAGGAAAGTCGGGAAGCCTCTCCTTTTGAGTTCCTTATCGAAGGGAACCCTTGCACCTGATAAATTAGGAAGCATCCACACCAGGGGACCCAGGTCCACTCCGCCTCCCCACCTCCCTTCCCCCACCAATTTAAAAGCTTGATGGAAAAGCAAGATCGTGAGAGAAAGATGGTCCACCTCTGCCCCTCGATGCGTCGTGCACGACTTCCGACAATCTGTGCTCCGCAACCCCTGGTTTTCTGTCGGCCATACTCAAGTTCGTCTTTCTCATGGCGGTATACTTCTAGAACATTCCGCCCAAGACACACTAGGTACTGAATAAATGAACTGAATGAAGGAGCAGAACAAGGAAAAGTTACCCACCAGAAATTACAGATGACACACCCGGTCCCTACCTCGGGCACCTCCCCCCATCAGGATGCCACGAGGGGACGACCCTCCTTCCCTAGCTCTTCTTCCTCATCAGCACATCCATGAGGTGCCTTCAGCAGGGGGCTGGGCTGGGGTCCCCAGGCAAGGCTCTGAAAGGGGAGGGGCCGTGAGCCAGCGCTGACTCACAAAGGGTCCCCGGGCAGGTTGCTGCGAGGGCGAAGGCACTGCCCGAGGGATGACGACTTAATAACAGAACACCCTTCGACTCCTGAGCATTTACAAGGCCCGGAGCACTGAGCTAAGCATGTATCCCTCATTTGATCCCCACGATGAGTGACCGCCTCCTAGGATCCCCATTCTACTGACAGGAAACAAAGGCTCCGAACAGGGAAGCAACCCCAGGGGACACTCCCCTAGTGGTGGGGGTCTACAGCAGCTCCGCCACCTTCTCCTCCTCGTGTCTGAGTCCTCAGTGCTTGCTCACTCCAGACACACTGGGTCTGGCCCTTTTGAGGACCTCACCAGGCTGCAAGCATCAGGGTGTACCCGTGAAATCGTGGGGCGCAAGGGTAGATAACGGGGTCAGGAAACCACAGATGCCCAACCTCGGCATCCCTGGTGCCCAGTGTCCCCGGGCCTGGTCCTCCTCCAGAAGACCCTTCTCTGGCCAGAGGAGCCTGTACCTGGCCGACAGCCCATGGAAGACGGGCACGGCCAAGGCCGCCCTTGGCCCCAGGATGAATTCCTTGAGGGCCGACTCTGCCAGATGGAGAAGAGGCAGAGTAGCATATGGTATCTGGAGTCGACCTGGAGCCCCCGGCCTCACCCGGACACCCTCCCCGGTCCAGCCCCCACCCCACGTGGGCAGTCTTCATGGTGGAGAGGAAGGCAGAGCCCTAGGAGCCCTGAGCTACCCTATCTCCCAGCAACTGGCAAGGCAGTTCAGGTCCTTGAGGCGCCATGATGATGCCTTGGCGGAGCCCACAGCCCACACTCAGCCCAATTCGTGGGCACGGGAACCAGGGCTGCTGGGGTTCAGGGCCTGGCTCTGCCACTCACAGTCATGGGACCTAAGGCAAGTGTGCGTGCCTCGGTATGCCCATCTGTGCAATGGGTCTAAGGACAGGAACTGCTGCCAGGAGGCTGGGAGGTTTCAGAACAACAGCAATGTTCTTAGAACATTGTTCTAAGAACAGCAGAACCCTTAGAACAGCAATGTTCTAACAGCGGGGCTGCCCAGGACCTTTTTAACTCTGAAGACTACTTCCCTGGCTTTCATACCTCGTCATAATCAACTGCTACTCCAGATCCTGCCATGGGCCGAGGTCGCAGGGGAAGCGGTCAGATCAGACCAGGACCAACCTTAGGCAGAATGAGGGCACAAAGAGCACGAAGCTCAGACAGGCCCAGAAGCAAGAGAGGCACACCATCCACACTCCGCTTGGGAGCAGGCCAGGGGCCTCCGCCTCTGCATTCCCACCCGTGCGGCCGGGACCTCTCACATTCCAGCCAAGCTGCCGTGCCTTTGCGGGTTTGCAATAAAAATTCCTAGACAGGTAGTCAGGTAGGAGGCCGGACGAGCAGTAAGAGGGCAAGGGGGCAAGGGCCCTGAGCAATCCCCTGCCGGCCCGTGAGGCCCGTGGGGTGAGGGATAGCCTCCTCGCCTTCTCCTCTGGGTCCCCGAGGGCCGGACCCAGACCGGGGACCCGAGGCCCGGGCTCCATGTGCAGGAAGGTCTTGGAGTCAGTCGGGAGCTCCATGGGGAGGAGCCTGCCTCACCCCAGCCAGACCCATCCCCTCCAGGGACTCTGATCCCTTAAAGGAGGTTCGATGCTCTTGTCCTTCTGGGGTCTTCAAACAGCTCCCTCCATCCCCTGCCACACGCCAACCGCTTTGAAAATACTTAAAATAAAGCACAGGTTCTGCGAAACCTCAAGGCGGATGTGGCAGAACGTCCCCCCCACGCCCCTGAGGCCGGAGCCTTTCCCAGCAGTGGCCCAGTGGCAGCAGGGAGGAGCAGCGGGGGCGGCGCGTCCCGACCCCCCACCGCGAGGCCCGGGACGGAGACACACCGAAGTCCTGTGCTTCCCCTGCGACCTCCTGTGCCCCCCTACCCCCAGAGCCAAAACTGCGCCTTAGGGAGGCTACGCAGGAAATCACAGATCTAACCTGCAAAGCAACAAACCGTTTCAGGTGCTGCAGGGCAATTAATTAAATTTGGGAGGTTTTCGCCCCAGGACCAAAAAAGAACTTCGAGATCTCGGTTAAAACACACACAGAGATCCAGATGACACACCGCTGTGACAGGCACCCTCCTGCAAACTGCGCGGGGCGCCCCGAGAGTCCGGAGGGGCCGAGGCTTGGCTTCCCACCGCCGGCACGGTCCCGAGAACAAGCGTGGGGCCCGAGCACCTGCCTGGTGCTGCTCCCAGCTCTGTGTGTGGCCGGAGGATGGCGGAGCCCCCCTTCATCCCTAATCTCCCGCCCCTGCGGAGGGAACCTTGGGTTCCCTTCCTTCAGAGGACCCTGTGATCTTGCTCTCATTAGAATCGAGCTGACCCTGACCTTCAAGATGGCTGGGTGACCTTGGCAGACCAAAGAGCGAGGTGCCCCCTTCTGCGGGAGCTGCCATCAGTCTGCAGGGGCTACTGGGGACCCCGAGAAGTCCTTGGCAGGAAGGAGCCTCCTAGAACACAAGTCCAACCAGTCTCCCCTATGTTTGCCATTTCCAAATACCCATTAAAGGAATTAAGATTCCTAAAGATTTTAATTTCAAAATTTACATCCTATTCAATCGACTCCCTTTTATTACCTCCTCTTGTCTCGAACAGTAACCTCAGGAAATCGGTGCCGTGCTTGCTCCATCTGTCCTAACACGCTCTTAATGTCCATCAGCCTAAGCACCTCACTGCGAAATTTAAAATGCCCCTCCTCACGCCATGAACAGCTTGTCTCAGGGTACCGGCGTGCCACAGGCCTGCTGATCTCCCCACTCTTACACGGTGGGACAGTTAGGACACGGGTGGCTTCAATAAAATCTGATGCAGGTCCATTAACTGTGGGCAAGCGTGCCCTTGGGCAAGTGACTTCTGTCCACCGCACCTCAGTGTGCCGGTCTGAGAAACAGGTCCGGCGACAGTGGCTACGCTGGGCATCCATGTGACCTGGTGGCCCACCCACGGCAGGCACGGGTGACAGCAGGAGGGAAGTGAGTTGCCACATTACAGCCCCGGGGAGTCTGAACACTCCCCAACACAACCATGTGACAGACAAAGCGAGAACCAGGGGCAAAAGGAGCCTAAGAGCCATGCTGCCGCCATTCGGGAGCCGTTCTGCAGCTTCTACTCCTTCGGCAGAGAAGGCTGGCCGGGGACCCGGTGTGCCAGCCCCCACGCTCCCCGGGGAGGCCTGCTCTGACCCCCGACCCACAGCTCCACTCGGAGGCCCGAGCCATCCGTCAGCCGGCAGGAACGCGGCCTCACTGCTGCCGCCTCTGAGTAACCGCCTCCCCCAGACATGATTCATACCTGTCTGGGGTCACCCACATCCTTCTTCCCTGCGAAGGAATGCATGCCAGGGGAGGCGAGCGGGCGGGCGGGCGGGCTGGCAGCAGCAGCTGGCGGGGCCGTGCCAGGCGGCGGCAGAGGCGTGGCCCGCGGTGCCTCCAAGGACTCCGCAGCCACGCTGAGTGCCCCGCTGGCCGCGGCTGGGACAGACAGACATCTCGCGTCCCCACGTCTGAGGCCCAGATCCAGGTTACAAAAGCTTTGCCCCGGGGAGGCAGCTGGCATTCCACCCGGAGACAGTGATTCCTCTGGGTCCAGCGTGCCCCCAACCCCCGCCCACCAAGCCTCCTCCCCGCTGGGGAACACTACACACAAACAGAAAGGCCTCACCACGCGATGGGTCTCTGAGTCGGCAGACTGAGTGAGAAAAGCCAAACAAGAGGGAACACAGAGCGTGTTTTCACGTACGCTGAGCCCTCCACTAGGAAGGGCTGGCCCTGCCTGCTCCAGCGGACGGGCACAGACCAAAAAGGGGCCCAGGGACCTGTCCAAGGATGGAAGGTTCTACGTCTCGGTCTGGACAGGTGTCCCCTATACACATTTGCCAAAACTCATCAGAGTAGACGTTACACCCATGTGCTTTGTGTCTGTAAATGACACCTCAATTCAGCACATTGGAGCTGGGACAACACGGGTGCCAGGGGAAGGCGGACAACTCAAGGGAAGAGAAGGGACCGCGGGTGAGGTATGACGGGCTCTTCCTTCTCACAAAGCCCTAGGTTTGATGATGCCCATTTGGCAGAGAAGAAAACTGACCAGGGGAGACGGCAGAGCAGAAGGAGGAGCTTGGGCTCCTCCAGCGCATCAAGGACAAGAAAACCTCCTGTCCAGAAAGAACATTCTGCCTTCAACTGGGGGCTGTCTCCACCTGTTGTCTCCCCACTCTGTCCCTTGTGCCAAAATACCTTCGCAAAAAAGCAAGGTGCCACTTCCGTTGAAGGAGAGCCTTGCACGGGTCGCCGAAAACCCAGAAGGCAAAGGTTAGGGGCAGCTCCAGCTGCAGACATCGGGAACAGAAAAAGCAGCCACGATGCCGAGCGCCCACCGTGATCATGGTGTCCATAGAACCCCAGGGAATCCTCCGACTCTGAGCCTGGCCGTAGGCCTCAGGGTTCCCTCAGCTGTTCCGAGCACCTGGTCTGGGACACAGCACGCAGAGGAGCCCCATGCTCGAAGGCAAGGCCGCCGGGCCTCCCGCCGCTGCCTCCAGGAGGGACGCCCGTGAATGGAAGCACCATGCCTGCACACCCAGAGCCCCCTGGTGTGAGGCGTCCTGGGGACTACAACGCGCTCAGAAGCAGGCCTCCACAGTAACAGAAGGGCTCTGGGCTGAAGGCTGGCCCTGATTTTCTCGTCTCGCCCCCTGCACCTCTGCTAAGCTGCAGCCACACGGAATCACCCGGAGGGTTCGGCGCCCCGACGTCCTGCCCTGTCCCCAGCAATTGGCTCAGGATGCCCCTGAGTATCAGGTTTGCGAGCCCCCAGGTGGCCTTCCCGGGGAGCCCGCCCCGGGACCCGCTGAGTGCAGAAGGGCTGGAGGAACACCGTCAGCTGTGAGGTTCACTACGCCTTCTCCACCTGCTCCCAGGAGCCCAGGCCCGCCCGGCACCCACAGGCCATGGCAAACCCTCTCTCCGTTCAGCTGCAGCTCAAGGCTGGTGCCAGACCAATTCCTGCTCTCTCAGGCTCGAGCCCCAGGCACCGCCACCAGGTGACCCTTCCAAGAAGGGGGCGGAGAGGGCAGAGGCAGCTGCGGATGCCAGAGAGACCACTCCCTTGCGGGGGAGGACGGGTGGTTCTGAAGTTTAGGGGATGGTGGGCAGAGCACAGGTGCTTTGCTCCTCATGACCTCCCACACCAGGTGGCTTCTGACCTAGCTCCACCTCTTCGAGCCGGGCTGTGGAAAGCCACAACCTCACTGTAAGCAAACACCAAGGAAACGACCAGCTAGACGAAGTTGCTGGGTGCCAGCTGCCCACTCTCTGGACACTGCCTGCTTCCTAGCCTCTTCGCTTCCTTGTTCTTCCCAAGCCCCATGCCCCCCACTGGCCTGAGTCTATTCTGGGGAAAGGGTCCAGAGCTCATTCTCGCTAGAGTGTAAAGGAATGCTGTGGTGTGCTTAGGGTAGGGCTCAAGATATCCAGGGCAAAGAGGCTGCGGAGGTAAGTGGAGGCTCTGGTGACATGCAGGCTCATGACTGTGATTTTAAAGACAAAGGAAGTGCTGTTAAGGAACAGGACGGATCTTTCTGCGGATCTCACCTTGCAGAAGCCTGGAGGTCTGGGAGGGACCCAAGCCTGAGAGCGGAAGGTCGGTGGCTGGGGCACTGCAGGGTGGTAACACATTCCTAAAACTCCCAGAAGGGACTGCCCTGACTCGTCCTAGCTTGGAGGGAGACCCACAGCCCTCACGCCTCTCCCCGCTGCGTTGCCCCGTGAAGACAGCGCTCCGCTTCCTTCCCAAGGATCATCTACACCCTGGGTGAGCCTCCCCGGAGCCCCGACTGGGAGTGGGCCCGGGAGCACCACCTCGGGGACAGTCTGACCCCAGCCAAGAGTGGACTCTTGCGACAGATGAACAGTGTCTGTCCCAGGGAAGAAGGGCAGCACGGGGTTCCCCGCCCGGGGAACGTGCAAAACCGATCAATAAACACGGGCTGGGCTCCCCTCTAGGTGAGGGGTCCCAGGAGCTGGGGAGTCACACATTTGCGAACCGGCCCTCATTCAGTGGCGTAGACAGCAGGATCGGGCGGAGTGAGTTAGACGGACAGCAAGTCACCAGAGAAGCGGACTGCGGGGAGCAACACTACTCAACTACACAGAGGCGAGTGCCGGGCTGTACACTTGCAGGCAGGGCCTGGCTTTACACAACGGCTGCAGCTGGACTCACCACCCGCCTCTGCACCGCGCAGCAAGCAAGTCTAATCAGCCTCGAGATGGGAGGGTGGCGACAATTTTATTTAGGGCCACAAGTAAGTAATAAAATTAGGCAAAATGAGCCACTCCACGTGTAAGTCCCCACCCTTAGCGGAGTAATGAAAGGCTTGGCAACTGCAAACATCTAATAATGGTCATCGTTAGGAAAATTGAGGGGCTGGTGGCGAATGGCTGCTGACTCTTAAACCTGGACATTGAAACCATTCCGTGATGGACCCCCAGTCAACGGAATTTGTTGTTGTTTTTAAGGATTTTATTTATTTGACAGAGATCACAAGCAGGCAGAGAGGCAGGTGGGGGTGGGAGTGGGAAGCAGACTTCCCGCCAAGCAGAGAGCTGGATGCAGAGCTCGATCCCAGGACCCTGAGATCATGACCTGAGCCAAAGGCAGAGGCTTTAACCCACTGAGCCACCCAGGTGCCCCTGTTGTTGCTGTTTTAGAAGGGAACATTCTCTGCATCTGTGCCTCTTCGACCACAAACTCTGCTCCAAGACGCCAATGGGGGCGTCCCTACATGCCAGCCTGCTCAGGAACCGGGATCCCAAAACACGGGCAAGATGCACCAGAGACAGGAGCATATTTAGCTGTGAGCTGTCGTAACAATCACCAGCAGCAAACCGAGTGGCGTTTAGAGGGCCTGTTGGTATTACTTAATCGGTGACACTCACCAACGTAATCGACACTCTCTCCAACATCTCAATATACCCACCTCTCCCTCCCATACCATAAACAGATTAGAAAAAATAGTTTCCTGCTATGGCCGTGACCTCACGGGCTGCCAAGCTCAGCCTGGTATGAATCACTCGGGGCTCACCGCGACGGCGTTCTCCAATGACTGAATGATAACGGGCGCCACAGACACCAATAAATGAATCACGCCTTCCACAAGGCCAAACCTTTGGCTTTTACAGACACCAATTACAAAGTAGAGAGAAAAGAACAAAGAAATTACTCAGGGTGTTTGCGCAAAGTTGATTCATAGGTTTACAGAATTATTACCGACTAAATTGTTTTTAGGAAGGCAATTAGAGCTATGACCAGCTTGAGCCCAGCACCAGCCTATCGACGTGGGAACTTGCTAGATGGGGTGGGGTGGCCACCAAAGTCTTACAGGGCTCCGGGGACCTCACCTCCTACAGTCTCCTGGCGGGCTCCTTAAGACGTTTGTGAAATCCTTAAAACGTGCAGCCACAGAAGCAATGCAGAAGAAGGCACATATTATGCACATCGTTTCAGTGAAAATCTTGGTTTTCACTTTTATTTTTCCTTCTTGAAGTGCAGCACCCACAGTAGAACTCAGAGCTGCGACCAGGGTTTTGAAACACACCGTCCACAATAACCAAGTGCTCCCACGATTTCTCCATGCACAGAAACGGCAGGTGGTTCAGATCAAAGCCATGTTACCTACTATAAAACTTAGGGTGATGAAGAAAGAGCGTTCACGGTGGTCACATGCAAATTCTGAGCTTCTCTAACGAAGTGTGACCTCTGAAATGAATCACCCCACAGGCCTCGGGTTAAACCTTGCTGGCCAGGCTTCCTGGACAAGCTTCTACAAAAGGGGAAGCTTCCCCATCAGGGATATCAGATCCTTGTAAGCAGAGAGAATGAAACTGAGCTTACACCAGGCTTGGGCTCTCAGGCAGCAGCCCCTCTTACCAGCAGCTGCCTGGACCGTCACGGGTAAAGCCAGCAAGTGCCCCGGGCAAAGCCATCCCCCGGCAGTGACCAGGTAACGAGGGCCGCTGGGACAGAATACCTCTTTTGGGAAAGGGCAGTCTGCTTTCCCCCCAAATTTCCTGGAAATCTGATTCAGCTCCCCACTTCTCTTTCTGGAACCCTGGGAAAAGGCAGGGGAAGGCTCAGGGCTCAGTCCTGGGCACACCTGGTGGAAGGCAGGTCTCCATAGTGGCCTCCAGTCAAGGGACCTTAAACAAGCCACCCCAGCTTGGTGGGTGGAAGCAAGCGATTTAAAACATTCTACATATTTTACATCATAAAGTATCTATGTGTCTTTCAAATATCCAAAAATATATGGCTTCATATTTTACTTTTTCAATACTTTACTTATTTATTTGAGAGAGAGAGAGAGAGAGAGAACACACGGAGCGTGGGGGGTGGGGGGAGAAGCAGGTTCCCGCTGAGCAAGGAGCCTGATGCGGGACTTGATCCCAGAACCCTGAGATCATGACGTGAGCCGAAGGCAGACATATAACCCAGTAAGCCACCCCGGTGCCCTGGTTTTGTATTTTAAAGCACATATTTCTGTATTCCTAACCACTGACATCAAACAAATCCACGGCCGGATTTGTCTCTTTTACCATCCTCCAAAGCCAGGGATGGAAACATCATCTCCTGGAGAACTAAGGACCAACAGAGACTCTCCCGGCCCGAGGCCTCCGTGACTGGGGTCGAGGGCTCCCCATCGCTCTCGGGGGCAGGTGAGGAACACGTCAAGCCGCTCATCCGCCAACTGCCTCCCTGTGTACTGAGCATCTACTCTGGGCCAGTAGCACACACAAGCTGTCCCAGCCCTCTCCAGGACTCGGCACGG
Organism: Mustela nigripes; assembly: GCF_022355385.1. NCBI lineage: Eukaryota > Metazoa > Chordata > Mammalia > Carnivora > Mustelidae > Mustela > Mustela nigripes. The sequence continues at coordinate 135,614,383 of NC_081563.1, forward strand.
CTGCCCCTGTCCCCATCTCCACTGAAGTCCCCCGCGGGGGACACAAGATATGGGACAACGTCTCCAAACTTAAAGGCAAGGTGAAGTCTTGAACCTGTGCAACTGTTCAGAGGTGTAGGTTGTGTCTGTCTGTCCAGCTGGGGGGCCCGACGCTGCCTACGGTCTTGGAGAACTGGAACGGGCAGGTGCTTCTAGGGGACGGAGCAGCCCTCAGAGCGCGGAGAGCCGGCGCCTAGCAGCCAGAAGCAGACTTCATCCAGCATCCAGATCCCAGGGCCACGGGCGGCTTTACGTTTGCTACCGAATAATTAAAACTCTTCGGCTAGCAGAGCTATTTCCTAAACCCGCTGAAACGATACTCATTGATTTTAGTTACAGTACGTCTGAAGGGAAAGAAACTCCGCCTCCACGTTCCCCGAGGCTCGGGACACCCTCGCTAGGCACTGAGGGCGCTGACTCGAAGCCGAGTGACCCACCCCTTCTTCCCGCCCCCGAACCCACTGGAAAACACACATGTATCAGAATCTGCCGAAACGACAGAAGACCCCATTACCCGATACCTCCCCGGTGAGTCCCGGAAGCCCCCCCGCCAGCTCCCGTCAACATGTGGTGTCTCACCGTCACCTCGGAGTGAACACCAGCTCCGCTCGGGGGTGACACCGGGTGGGGAAAGAGCCCCCAAAACACTCCAGGCCTGAAGCGGGTGTGCGCAGAAAAGAACGGCCCTACAAACTCTCCCTGTGGGGTTGGGACCCGCGGTGGCTCTCCTTTCTTGTCATTTCCATACTCTCAACATTAAGGGAATTGGAAGGGAGACCCTGACCTCCCAGGACAAGTTTGGCTGAAGCAGGAGAGGCTTGTCTGGCCTTGGACGTTTCCAGAAGCGATGGTGCCCAGAGACGAAGGCACCATTCCTGCCCCCCAGACAGTGGAAACTTCCTTGATCCCTTGCAAATATGAGTTTATGCCAGGGGGGCCTGTCAGTGTCCAGGCCTCGGTCAGGCCCACCTACGAAGTGGCTACTGGCCTCCCCTCCGTTTTATGGGGGTGCTGCTGGAGGCTCGGGAGGGAGGCAGCCCATGTCCTGAAAAGATGGTTTTCAGAGTCTGTATCCTGACTGCGTCTTGTCCCATCTGGACTCTTCTTCCAGCCTGCCCACGCGTCCTGCCCAGGCCCCTTCCTTCCTGCCTCATTCACGTGCAGGGTCTCTAAGGGCTCCGGGGACATACCGAGCAAAATGGGCACGGCATCTCACGCTTCCGTGTCTGATGACCAGAAGCGACACAAGCGACAGTGAATTACATAATACCCGACACAATCTGACAGGTGTGACAGGAGAGACCCCCCCCCACCGCAGTGTTCCTGGAGCCCAAACAGGATGACGGGTCTGAGAGCCTCCCCGAGGGAGGCTTTGAAAGTGGCCTCGGTTCCATTCCCTCCGCCGCCTCCTCCCTGAGTAACCTTGTTATGTCTGGTCCCTAAAAGGGCAGCTTCCCGAGGGCAGGGTTCTGTCTGTGGGGTCCTGGCATTCTGCAGCCCAGTCCCGACTGAGCGGCTGGGTGCCCCCTTCATGACTGACGGCCAGGGGGACAGCAGTATAAGGCGGACAGATCTGGTCCCTCCGGGAAGAGCCACGGGCCGTCCAGCAATCGCCCACCCCAGCATCTGAAGGTGGGGGTACCAGGGCTGCAGAGGTAGATGCCAGCTCCTCGCACCGCCTGTAAGGGACACCCGTCTGGGGGATACCATGCGAACAGAAGATGGTGTTGTGCTGCCAGAGCGCAAAGGCCCCGACGGCAAGGTCCATGAGCATTCTTCCCTTGCAAACGGCGCAACGTGGGCTGGCAGTCCTGGGGCGAAAACTAAATGACCATGGCCATGTTGAGTCTTGTAAAGATAAGGCTGGGACTGGGGGGCTCAGTGTGGGGTCATGGGAAAGAAATCTTGGGAGCACAGGTATGGGGCCAGGGAGCTTAGGTTCCTGGCTATGCCACCTGGGGCAGGTTCCTTACCCCCTCTGGACCCTCCTCCCCCCCCCCCCCCCAAAATCTGCAAATCGGTGATACCAACAGCTCTCTCACAGAGCTGTTTTGGAGACTGAGAAAAATGCGTCACTATACCCCTGGCACATAATAAGTTCTCCATATCCAACTAAGAAAGGGAGTGGCAGCAAAATCCATCAGTCACCCTGGAAACAGAAGAGAAAAGCCATGCGGGGGCTCTGCGAAGACCTGGGGAAACCCCAACGCTTTCCAGGCCCATCCCGGGGCACTGAAGCCCCTGCTCCTGTCTGAAAACTGTTCCGGGGCTTTTCCAGAGGCGTCACAGTTTGGCTCTGTCGTGTCACTCGAAGGGAAAGTGAGGTTGACGGTCAATGCTCCAAGTTGTCGTGACTACAGGAAGGGGAGCGGCCCACCTCGGGGAGGGGGTTAGGCCAGACCGTGCAGAAGGTGGTGCTCGGAGAAGCCAAGCAAAAGACACGCACCCCACCCGCCGGGAAAACAAAGATCACGGTCTTACTCTGATGGTTCACAGCCTGTATAGACTCACTTGTTAAAAACAGGAATTAATTTTCAAAAAATGGGAGCCTCAGACCATCCCTTGTTTCTGGGCTTTGCGCTCTGCATCCTCCTCGGCAGGGGACCTAGTGGGGTGTCTGGATGTCAGGGTGCTCCTGCCTTTGTGCCTGCCAGGCCCACCCAGCCCCTCGGCCTCCGAAGCTGGCAGTGGACTGTGGGAATCCAAGGGGTTCCCTCCGGCCAGCCCTGAGGTGGGCCTGGCAGGGACAAGGGAAGGCAAAGAGTCAAGTCCCTCTACCTTCAAGGTCACGGTTCCCACACATGTCTGTTTATTCCAACATCCCCTCTACTGCCAGCACCCCAGCCCCAGGATGGGGAAACCCTTCTCTGGTGCCGGTCTCCTCATCTGGCAGCGACCGCCAGGGGACAGGACAAAGTGAACAGTTGAGACTAGTCCTCTCCCCGCTGTCACCACCAAGCCCCATGATCACAGAGCTGTGGAGACACCAGGCCACACTCCACAAGAATAACCTTGGCAGAGGCACAGCCCCCCCTCCACCCCCAGCACCCAGGAACTGCTGTCACCTCACTTTCCACTCCGACCCCAAGACAGCCAGGATGTTCTGGAGCCGGGCTGAGCCTCCATCTCCCCACCTTCCAACACACACTTGACCCACCGCAACCCTCGGAGAGATCACATCTGGGGACAGGTGTCACGGGGCCCTTGAAGCAAAAGGAGAACAGAATTGCCAGTCCTTAAACGCCAGGAGTTTTGTATCAACTTCCAGACAGCCGGGTCCCTGAAGTGGACAGGTCTGGCCACACAGGGCCCGCGTGGCGGCCGCCCCCTCAGGCAGCTCTCACAGCCCCGGATCTCCGCCGCCCACCCACCCTGAGGCACACCTCCCGGGCCGCAGCACAGTGTCCTCCTCCTGGCTCCCTGGTGCACAGAGTGGGGTGGGCGGGCAAGCACACGGGGCCTAACCGTGCGCTGGCACGCACAAGTATGCGCACACACACGCGTGCATACACGTGGGCACACGGCACCTTTTAAGAAGCACAGAGCAAGGCCCTGGGCTTTGACCGCCTCCTTAGCACACGCCCACCCAAGCGCCCCGGCTGGCGGGAGCTCGGCCTCCCAACTCCCACTTGTTAAAGAGTTTCCTCTCTGCGGGAAGGACCCCAGACTGTGAGTCGCCCGCAGACTTGGTCTCTGGGTGGTAAGAACCCGTAGAGGAAAAGCCACGCGGCCCCTCCATTTGGGCCCTATCCCTCGTAAGCTCCTCTCCAACACGGTTTTACATGTTAAGCACTGCACAAACCAGAAGGCTGACGTGTCCCGGGGCCCGGATGCGGTGCGAGCAGATACTGGCGCCCCTGAGCAGGCAGGTCTGGGGCTGCTATGGGACATGTGCACCTCGTTGTCCTGTCAAAGTGGCGGCCATCCTGACCCTCTCCAACGGCCTCCACTCTGGGGCAGCTGAGCACCCCACTCCGTCTCCCTCCTCCTTCCAAGGGAGAGCGAGTGCATCGATTTGCACAACGTAAAGGGCAGGTTGTGCGCGCCCACGCAGGAGCAATGACTTACTCTCTGCCTTGACAAGCACTAAGCTTGGCCCTGACCCTGGGCCAGGCTGGGTGGTGTGGCTGGCTTACCCCAGACCTCCTGGGGAGCTGTGGCCAACTGTCTGACCTGAGATCCAGTTCAGGATTTGCACCTCAACCTAAAACCCAGACAGTCAGAAAACATGTGGGTTAAAAGTCCTCGCTCCAAGGGCCCACGGGGGAAATGGCTCAACCTAGACGGCCCTAGTGTCAACCAAATCCTGAAATACAAGCTTGCACAGTGCCTGAGTCTCTCCTAATAAATGCAAATCCAAGATGAAAACCGGGAAGCTCCTCAAGACGGAGCCCCCATCCTTCCGGCGCGGCACACAGCAGGCACTCAAGAAAGGCCAAGGGAGTGAATGACAGGCAGGCGCCAACTCTGAGCACAACCAAGAGCCTTCACTGGGGCTGATCTCTGAGCGAGACAACTCCCTTCCGCCCTCAGGTCCCCGGAGAAGTAGCCGATTAAAACAGCAGTTTTCAGCCAGGCCAAGGGCATCAGGCGAGGCCCAGAGGCATTTTGGGGTGTTACAACTTGGCAGGGGAGCAGAAGCCTACTCCAACGGGCACCTAGTAGGCAGAAGCCAGGGATGCTCCTAAGTGTCCAGCAACCCCCACAGCCTCCCCCCCCCCTCCCCACAAGGACGTCCTTGTCCCTTGGGTGAAATGCCCGGATTTGAGACACAGGGCACGGGGTGTCCTGGGCATTTCTGCAAGCTCATTTTGTAGTGTTTGGGAGTATCTGTCTGGAACCAGGTGGCGAAGAGGAATCAGAGGCTCAGTGACATTAGTGGTGGTAAGAAACAGAACAGCCACCAGAGATACTGGCCACAGGGGTCCAGGGTGGGGCCGGGCAGGCTGCTGCCCGGGGTCCTCCAGATATGTAGCCTGGCAGCGGAATGGCCCAAGTCAGTCCAGGCAGAGGTGGCACCCACCTGCCTGCTGCCCAAAAGCCTCAAGCCGAAGCTGGAGGAGAAGGACAGGGGCTAATTTCTAAGAGAGACAAACCTCTAAAGAGGTCAACAAGAATGCCAAGAAACACGCAGGCCAGCAGGAACTCTGTTCTGAAAAGTCTGGCCAACTCCCTACTGTCAGCCTGGTGGGCTGTCCCTGGAGCCGGCTGTCTTTCACCCCAGCACCCCCGGCTTGTTTAAAGAACAGCTTATTTTTCTGTGGGGGGATCCTGAGAACAGTGAACCCCCGTCAGAGAGTGTCCCTCACCCCTTGACTCTCAGAGACAACTGGAGACCCCGGAGGGTGTGGAGGGTGCAGAGGGTGCGGGGAATATCTTGAACCTGGCTTCCTTGGAGAGAGCCCCGTTCCCACACTTCCAAGTGTGACGCTGGGGGATGCTGCTGCTTTCCAGCCCTCGGGTTCAAGATGGACCTACTGCGGGGCCCAAGTTCTAAATAAAAGAGACAGAATGTGCACTTCCTGAGAAATAACTCTGGGTCTGGGTCCAGGGTGCACTGGGGACTGAGGGCAAAGCTTTCCATTACTACCTTCCTTCATTTATAAAGCCTGAGCTGGCCAAGGCTCCACCCAGCTCTGAGATCTGGGGCACCTGAATGCCACACTAGGGACCCAGTGCTGCTGGGGGGAGGGCAGGAGAACCACTTCTGGTCCTGGAGCCTCCAGCCAGACTTTGGAGGGCAGAGGCCCCATCTTGAAAGCTGGTAGAATTTTCGATTTCAACCGTCAGGGTCTCATCCTTCAGATGAGGAAACTAACACAGCTTAAGGAACCTACTACCAAGGACCACTGGGACAGGACCCTGCAGCCCAGCTCGAAATCCATCTCTGACGGTCCGCATGCAGACACCCTCAGTCTGCATCACGTGAAATGTGGCCTTCCTTCCGCACTTCAAATTTTCCTCCCCATCTTTTTGTACAAAGAAACTCCAGGCCTTCAGGCTTCCTCACCAGAGCCTTTCGCAGAAATCTGATTAGCACTTGCAACAAACTGTTACATTATACCTGCATTTTAAAGATCGTTTCCCTTCCTGCCCTGGGCTTTCTTCCAGTAAGCAGGGGGCCGTGTGTAAAAAATACACTGTGCATGGTGAGTCACGTACCACCACGCCGGGGCTGGCTGGAGCAGGCCAGGGTTCCAGGTGCTAACCTCGAGGGTCCTGCTCAGACGTGCCACTGGGGGAAGCACACAGGTTGAGGGCAATGGGTTTAACAACGCCCTGGTGTCAGCCAGAACATCATCAAGGCTGAAGGGACAGGAATAAGAATGATTTTTTTTTTAACATCCTGAACACAAAGGAAGGACAAGAGCAAAATGCCCATGCCCTGTCCTCACAATGGTAAGTTCGACACAACAGCGTGGAACCCTGGGGTGGGGGGTTCCCCTAAGGCAACTTTACAGAAAGGGGGAAATGAGGCACCGAGGGTCCTTCACCAGCATCCACTCGGCACTGAGGAGGCCCTCTCCAAACATGTGCGAACATACTTTAATAATATCCTCGTGCATTTCATTAGCCTCCTGAGTTCACAAAGGGCCTTTGGGAAGCAATCCGGTTTAATGCAACTCAGTTCCGCAGATGGTGACTCTGGGCAGGTTCTCCTGGCACCTCGCTGGCCCAGCATGGGGCGGTCGGGGGTGGGGTGGGGTGGGTGAGGTAAGGGGGCAGGCTTTCAATTCCGGGACTGGAGGGAGCGGGGGCACTCATGGATGGAAGGACCCATCACCAAAGCAGGCCAGTCTGCCCCAGCAGGACCAGTCATGGGTTATTTTTACCTCTTGTGCCTCACTGTACAAGCTCAGGGGCCACAAACTGTGGCAGCCGCCTGCGGAAACTGGCTTATGAGTCACCCAGTGACTGCCCTGCTCCGTGGTGGCCGCCTCTGACTCCTGGTCCCAGCTGGAAGAAGGCTGGCCCTTGCAAGAAGGGCTGTGTGCTCCCGTGCCTCAGGTGTTTAGAGGCAAGAATAGGGTAAGTGAAGCCCCAAGAGGCAAGAGGTCCCCAAAAGGATGGGCTGGGGGAAGGGATACAGTCCAGAAAGCCGTCTACACAACCCAACTACCACCTGAGTGGGCAAATGCATGGCAGAAGTCCAGGCTGATTTGTCTCAAGTTCTGGCTGCATAGGGCGACTTGGTGCAAGCTTCCAACACCCCCTCCCCACCCTAGATCTAGCTCCTCCTTTCAGGGCAAGGCCGTCCCAAACACAGACAGCCCCAAACTTTGACTCATTTGTAACCAAGGTCCCAGCCAGGCTGAGCCAAGCTGTCCAGACAGAGGCTATTTATAGGTGCGTCGGGGACACAGACACTCACACAATGAGACACACACTCGGGATCCACCTTTGGCCAGACCCACCAGCGCTGAGCCCTGAATGCAGACACCAGACACCAATGGTCCCCAAACCTCCAGAGCAATGCACACAGTCTAAAGAGGCACCAGTCGCGGACACGGGCAAGACGCAGGAAGAATACATTACTCCCGGGACAAACTGCGACCCAGACACACAGACACAGAGAGACACGGAGACGCGCCAGACCCAGACAGAGACACACAGACACACACTCCACAGACGCAAGGAGACCCACTCACACAGACCGAGACAGAAGCGCCACGCACACTCCAGACACACACCCGGGGCCCCAGACATCCCGCAGGCCAGACAGTGTCTCACACGCCCGCCACCCCCCTTCCCCCAGCTGAAGTTGATAAAGAGCCGGCCTAATTGCTCCATCGAGACTGCCCCTTAGGGAAATAAAATGGAAACTTCACGGTTTCGACCGCCCCAGTCCTCCCGCGCCGGGCGCCCAGCCGCCCTCCGCGCCGCTCGGCCCCGGGTTCGAGTCCCAGCGGGCGGGGCGCGGGCAGCGGGGGCCGTGCCAGGCTCGCCGCGCCGCGGGACAAAGCCGGGCCGGCCGCCAGCTGCCGCGAGCCAGGAGGGCGCGCCCGGGGCGCAGGGCGCACGGCCCGAGGGGGCGCGCACGGCCCGGGCCCCCGCCCGCAGCTGCGCGGGGACTCGGGGTCCGAGCCCGACAGGGCCTCAGGGGAGGGGGGCGCGGGGGTCACTCACTGATCTCCATGCTCTGGAACAAAGAGCGTTTGCAGTTGCACGTGCAGGAGACATTGGGCTGCCCGGCGGCGAGGGCGGCGGTGCTGTTGACCCCCATCAAGCGGTGCATGGACGGCGCGGCGGCTCGGCGCGGGGCGCAGGGGGCACGGGGGCGGCCGGGGGGGGTTCCGGCCGGCGCCCGGCACTGGGGCCCCGCATGCAGGAGGCGCGCGGCGGGGAAGGCGCACCCCGGTTCGCCGGGCTCGGGGCTCCGCCAAGTTCCCGGGGCGCTGCGGGACTCAGTGCGCGGGGCCGCGCTCCCCTGCGCCCCCCGGCCGCCCCTCGGCAGCCCCGGGGGCGTCGGCAGTGCCCGCGGGTGGCGTCCGGGAAATGGGCTGGCAGCCGGGGCGCGCGCTGCCGCCGGGGCTGAGCCTCTGCTGCTGGCTTCCCGCAGCCGAGCGCCTCCGCCGCCGCCGCCTCCTCCTCATTCAAGTCCAAGGAGATCGGGTTTCGCTCCGAGACCGCGGTCGGAGGCAGGCAGACGGTCTGACGTCAGCGCTAGACGGGGCTGCCGGTTCCCACCGCGCGGGGGCCGGGGAGGGGGCGCGCGCTGCGCCAATCCCCGCCGAGGTTCCCCCGCACCCCCTTCCCGGGCCGCGGGGCGGGGTGACAGGGAAGGGGGCGGGCTCTTAAAGGGCCAGAGCGAGGCGGCCCGCGTAGACCCGGGACCAGCGGGGCGGAGGAAGGGTGCAGCGACCCGGCCCCTACTGGGGTCAGTCTGGAACCCCCCTCCGAACACGCGGGTCGGAGGAAGCGGGACTCGCTCCCACCTTCACCTCCGCTGGTTGCGGGTGCGTCGCGGGACCCCGGAATCCTTGACCCCGGTTTAGGGGAAGCCTGTCCCTTCCCAAAGGAGAGGGAATTGGAGAAGATGAGGGAAGTCCTCCCTATCACCCACACCTGATTTCGCAGGAAACTCTCCGCCCTTAAGGTCTACAGTCCCACGAGGCTTCTACTAACTCGCGCCCCCTGCGCCCTTTAACCCGACCCCAAGGAGGTCGACTGGGTCAGACTGGAATTCGGGTAGACACGCCCCGGACCGCTCCGAAAAACGCCCGGGAGCCCTTGTCATGTAAATACGTGTCTGGAACTTGTGTAATGTCGCAGCCGGCGGGGCCCGGGGCGAATCCACTCCCATTGTCTGCTGCCGGAGGGGCCACCGGCTGGGGGGGGCGCCTCCGGAGTTCAAAAGAGGGGGGAGGAAGTGCGCGGGTGTACTTTTATTTCATTAAGTTTTAATTACACAAGTGCTATAAGAACACATTCTCCTGGTTTAAAAAGAAATGGAAATATTACGTCAGAGGATCTCTCCCTGGCACACCTCCAAACTCTCAGCGATTTGGTGTGTCCCCTCCTAGACCCTTGCCTAAAACTCCACATGTTTCCCCTGCAGTAGTGGATCGCCTACCTTGGGCCAGAAACTTACCAAATATTAACTCAACCTCATACCTACTCCCAGAGGCAGGAATGTTGTTATGCCCATTTCACAGACGTGGGAACTGGCCTGGGGAGTTGGTTGCTTAGGGTCATGCAATGGAGGACCCTGGTCCTCACACAAGGTCCAGCCGGTATCTGTACACTCACATAGTTTTCTCCTTTGAATACCAACATACCCTGGAAATTAATGGGGTTTAGTAAGGAGCAGGTTCCTTTCATATGGTTGCCGGAGGAGGGGCGGGGGCGTAGAGGTGTTTAAAAATTATTTCCTTTTAAGAGAGGGTAACCACACCAGAGACTTGCAGAACCCAGAGGAAGCCAGCTCAGGAAGGGGATGTGACCTCTCCGGGCAGCTGGGCACAGCGATGCCTCTTGCTCTCTTAAGAGCGCAGGCCAAGAACTCTGTAGGACTCCAGCTCAGGGGTGACTGGGTGTTCCGGGTGGGTTTATGGAGGAACCCTAGGGGTTGCCCAACCTAGAGGGAGTTTCAAAGGTACTGACCATCATTTGTTTGGGAAGAGAGGCTCACTCTCAGAGCTGTGCCCAACCCCAGGACTCGGACGTGGGGAGCTCTCAGGGATGGCATGGCCGGGACAGTCTCAGACCCTAGCCTGAGAAGGGACTGATCTACCTGCAGGTCTGGGATGGAGGAGGTCTCCCTGCCATTTGGCCCCCACAGCTTGGAGGGAAAGCCTGGGGGTTCCTGATTGCTGCTTGGGGGGCCCTAACAATGTAGGTTGGACTTGGGGATGACCGTGCGTCCCACTCATTGCCTGGGCCAAAGAAGACCACCATCGTAGCCCCTTCTTTCAGTGATCCCTTCTTTCATTCAATCAACAAACTCTCAGGAGCTCCGGAGCTGTGTGCCGGGAACTCAGGAGTCCAGGAACAACCCCTGCGCTTTGACTCTCTGGCAGAGGCTCTGGATGTCTGACAGTGAAAAATCCCGCACTTTGATTGCCTTGGAAATGAAGCAGCATTTACTCAATCGAGGTCGAACCACCAGCAGGCAAAAATAACCAGTGAATTCAATGGATTAAAAAAAAAAGGAAAAAAAAAAAAACCACCTTAGCCACAACGTTGGCCTCTGGTTGATCGGCCTGGGACGACAGCGCTGGTGGCCTTCACGGAGTGCCTACGGTGTGACATCACCGCTGTGATGGCGGCACTTGCCACTGGTTCGTGGTCTGGACCCTGGTTCCAAAGTTGGCTCTGCCCAGAGGCCTGAAGTGGGGTGCTGGGCATGGTGGTCACAACTGCAGCTCTAAAGATGGGTGGGACACATGACCTGGGCAAGTCCCTTCCTCTGTCCCACAGCAGCTACCTCCTCTGCAAAATGGCGCTCCTCATGGTGTCCTTGACTGGCATGACAGTCAGGAATGAAGGAGTCAGGGCTGAGTAAGAGGCTGACTATGTGCTAGTGGTTATGCTGTGTAATCCTCACGGCAACCCGGGGAGGGAGGAACTAGCATCACTTTACAGATGAGAGGACTGGCAATTGGGAAGGCGTCACCCCGTGACAGTGTCCTTGGCTAAGGTGGGTAGGAAGAAAGGACAGAATTGCTCTGGGAGAAGCATACGCTTAAGAACCCACAGTCATGGGAGGCTTTGTGTGTGCCTGAGGCTGCCAGATCAATGTGAACTTCAGATAAATCACAGACAAATTTTAGTATGAGTATATCCCATGCAATATTTGGGAAATACTTATACTAAAAATTTGTGCTTTTCTTCTCTGAAATTCAAATTTAACTGGATGCCCTGCATTTTTATTTGCTGAATCTGAGTGTCCACTGTGTACCAGGCGCTGTGGTGCGGGTAATTCAGGGAGGGGGAAGACAGAGCCTGTGGTCAGGCAGGCACAGGTAGAAGAGTTCATAGCTCCCTGATTCTGTCTACGGTCATGCAACAGGGCCAAGGTGTGAATGGTGCTGTGTGGGAGCCCTCACCCGACTGGGAGTGTGGGTGCTAGAGGGTAGGTCACCTCTGCTGGACTAGCTTGAGTCCATGGGAGAGAGGCCACAAGGCAGGGAGAGAAATTTCCTTCCTTCATTCAGTAAATATTGTGTACCTATTCAGTGCCAGGCTTTGTGCTGGGTACCGGGCACAGGGCAACAAAAAACCAAAATCTCCACCCTCGTGTGACATGGGGGGAAGGGTCACATGGGAGAGGGGGCAGGAGAGACTGGAGACTCAGGTGCAAACCCGTAGGTAAACTAGGTGACTTCAGATGTGGTCTGAGGCAAGGTTGGTGATCAGCAGAGCCCACCCTGAGAAGGTGGCATTTTGTTCCATTCCTATATGCTGGGCATCAACATAGAGCCGCTCACAAGCCCCTTCGCTCCTGGGGCTCCTGTGCTTGCAGGGGAAACACACAACAAATGTGCAAACATCTAAATCCAGGTGATGGTTTCAAAGAGGCGCCGAGTACAGAGCCAGAAACATTACCAAGGGACATGGTCTGGAAGCAGCTGGAGCCAAGAAGGGGCCTCTCTGGGAACAGGGGACAGTGGGGTGGGAGTCCTGGGCCAGACACAGCAGGTGCCCAAGGAGAGCCCTTGGAGTTGGGGTGGAGGGGAAGAAGAGCAAAGGGATCTTTACAGTCCCGAGAAGTCTGGGATTCGGGACGCATTTCCCAACCTGGTTATAGGGCATGGGATTGTGAAACGGGTGTATGTCCTCAGGTGACTGCCAGGACAGGCCTTTCAGGGTGTCCAGACGGTACAGTGCTGCTGTCCACCCCGAGCATGGGTTGGCTCTACCACAGGGCATCTTCAGAGAGAAGAGATCCTGTCCGTGCCGGTAAGGAGGGTTGCCCCCCAAAGGCACATTCCTGCTGCCTGGGTTTGGGTACAAGGCCAGCTTCACAAGCGTGTGACCATGCAGGTGCCAGGGATACTCCCTCAAAAGGGCCTCAAACTTGGATGAATCCTTCACTGTCACCATCTTGAAACTCTGAATAAAGACTGATTTTGAAACGAGGGGCCCTGCATATCCCGTAGCTGCTCAGGTGCCCGGCCTGCGTTGGCAGCCGGTTGGGAACCCGGGGCACCCTGTATGGGTTTTGGCTGGGCCAAGGGTGGCTGGCCGCATCCTGACTGTGTCCTCTGGGCATGGTGGAAAGTGCCCGGCTGAGTCAACAGAGGGCCCGCCCCAGCTGGCCGCCTGCAGGGTGGATGTGGCAGACCTCCGCCGCCCCACGTCCAGCCCTGCCCCTCACCCCACTGCCCCCCCAGGCCTGCCGCACAGACCTGCCTCTTCAGACGCAGCTCTCAGCAGCCACGGGGTGGTTTAACCACCTCTCCCCTCAACTGACCGCCTTTGGAAGCTCCTTCCAGCTGGGTCCATCTGTCCCCAAATCCAACACCGTGGATTCACCGGTCTGCCAACATTCCCGGGTAGCATCTTTGGACTTTGTGTTTTTCCATTTTGGGGGGGGAGGGGGATCCTGGATCCTGTTTTGCTTCCAAACACTAATAACAGCTAATGATTTTTGGTCACTGCCTGTGTACCAGGTCCTGTTCTAGACACTTCACATTCACTCATTTAATGCAACAGCCCTATGATGTCTGAGCTAATGTTATTCCCTTTTGACAGATGGGGGCACTGAGGCTCAGGGACCCACCAGGGAGGCAGGGCAGGATGTGAATGCGGCGCTTGGGCCCCAGAACCCACGGGCAGACCTCGACAAAGGGTGCTTTCTGCTCCCGTCCTCCATCCTTACCGCCTGAGCCCCCTAGACCGTCACGGCTGGGCTTGGGCAGCACCCTTCCCTGGGCTTCCTGAGGCTCCCTGGGCTTCATCTCACCTCAGAAGAGGAAGAGCCTCTGACTTCTGCAGGGGGGGCCTGGGAGTGGGCTGGGAGGAGAGGAGGTCAAGATGACACTCAGAGAGCACCTTCTGCCGGAATCCCACAGGGGTGACCTTGGCAGGTGGTTTCACCTTGCTGAACCTGCATCCCCACCCCTAAGTGGGGAGTGGGAGCAGTAGTTCACAGTGAGTGGCGGCCTGAGTGTCAAGTCCGTGGCACAGTGACCAGCGGCAGCCGACACGTATATTGGCACGTTCACTTGATTGGCAACCTTAGAGAGGCGAGTCAGTGGGCTTGTCACTGGATACACCCCTGGTGGGCGTACACACGGGGTCTGGCACGCAGCGGGCACTTGGCAAACCTCTGGTGTACATGCCTGGTTCCCACACATAATAACATACAAGTCACACTTGGGCTGACTTTGTTACCTGCTGACAATTGTCTCTTCCCTGCTCACGCACACCTTCCACACCCACACCTCTTGTGTTCAGTCCCCTGGATGCCTTTCTAAGGACAAGCTTCTAACCAAGTATCTGGAAGCCAGAAGCCTGCCTGGGCCAGTACCTGCGAATAAGAGTAACTACTTGCCTGGTACCAGACCAGAGTCAAAAATCTTAACCATAAAGATGCACGGGTGTGTGTGTGGGGGGGGGGGTCTGTGTGTTGGGGGTTTATGGGTGCACGTGTGTTGCATATATGTGTGGGGTATGCACTGGTGCACACTCATGTCGTGGGAGTATGTGTGTGCTGTATGTTTTATTAGTTGTGTCATGTGTTCACTGATACAGGAGCTTAGCTCCTGGACAAATGTCACACAATTGAGCTCTCCAGCAGCAAGCCTAAGAAAGCTGGCTAAACTGTCACAGATGCACCCTCCAGCAGGGAGGACACCTCTTCCCCTACCCAGTTTCTTATTTCCAGCCTGGAACTGGTTTCTGTGGGACTTTGGGACCAAGGCAGGGAGATGAAGGTAGGCAGAAGGCAAGGACAGAAGGAAACATTGGAGCCAAATCCTGTCTTCTGGTGGATGGGTAAACTGAGGCCCAGAGAAGGACAAGACTTGGCCAAGGTCAAGCTGCTGGTGAAAGGCACAGGGGAGCCAGGATCCTGTTCCAGACTCCAGGCTGGGGTCCGCAGGGTCTTTGGTTACCGTAAATAGCTTAATATACAGACCTTTCTCACACAGGCTGAGAGACATGTTCAACTCCTGTCTGAAACACTTCCAGAAAGAACTGTGCATCGTTCAAGCTGATTTCACGGGCCAGACACACCAGAGCAGAAATGTTCTGTGTCTCCGTGCCCATGAAAGGATCCAGTCTACTGTTGTCAGGAGTGATTAATAATGTAAAACTGTGATTCTCGGTGGCAAGAAAGGCACCGGGGGCCAGGCTGGGCTGCTGAGCGCTGCTGCTGGTTTTGAGGGGAAACCGATGCCAAGGGGCTGGATGTGAGGGAGAGCTGTCTGCCTGGCGTGGGGATGGGCCAGCCAAGGGCATCACACCTGGTTCACACAGACTGTTCCTATGATAACTGCGCGCCAGGCCCTGGGGCTCATGGTGACCATGACAAGCTGGTCTCTGCCTTCACAGAGTATGCCCTCTGGGGAGCTCACTTAGTCACTGACCTACTCCCCAAACACTGAACTCTGCATGCCCAAAACTGAGGTCAAATGAGTACACACCACCACTTCTTGACTGGGAAAGTTCATGACTGACCCCAGGCCACCTCAGTTTCCCCATCTCTAAAAGGGATGTAAGGAAGTATCTTTAAAAGGTACTTACTCAGAGGGCTACAGGCAAGATTAAATGGAAGATGTGCTGGCTGGCACTCAGCATCAGGCATGGACAGAAATATGCTCTGGAAAAACAATGTATTATTACTGCACGCTCCGGGCTCCGGGCTCCGGCGGCTCCCAGTCTCATATAAAATATGAACAAACCCTAGAGTCCCTCCTTTGGAGAAGTTACCCGCAGTGATATTTCTCATGACTTTTTAGTTGCTTTGTTCTGCGTCTTTCACCCCAGCTGGGCTGTGCCCTGTGTGTTCTCAATGTCTAGTTCTGGGAACAGATGCTCAGATGTCCCCAGGGCCTCTAGAACACCAGACAGGCACTGTTGGAATCCAGACGGATGGAGCACCATGGGGGCCCAATAGTTCCCACAAGGGAGTGACGCTCAGAAAACACCCTGGGCCCTCCCGCTGCAGCCCCCTGTCTAGCATCAGAGATAGGGCCCTTTCCCCTCTGCACAAGGAGCCCTGTGCTCATATAGGGGCTTCGGAACATGTGTCCAGGAGCTGGCTCCAAAGGGGAGAGAGAGGCACTGCATTTTTGAAAGGGGCATTGTCTCCACCTGCCCGGTTCTTTGCTGCATCCACGGCTCCTAGCATCAGTCCACACAAGAAAGACAGATCCATGGAATGGATGAATGCGAAACAATTCTGCGATGTGTATTAGGCCCTTAAGGTATGGGTATCCTCAGTCCCTCGTTACTAAAGGACAGGAACATTTCATTTTTAATAACAAAAATGGAACTAAATTAAGAAGAAAAAAAAAAAACGGGGTTGGGGAGGGGATTGGTTAAATAAGGCGAAGAAGACCAAAGAAAATGCATTAGTTAAAAGTGTTTTCCAGATTATCTGATGGAAATCTGAAAGTCCTTCATAAAATAAATTTAAAAATAGGCTGCAGAACTGATCCCAATTTTGCACAAATAAAATAACTGGAATGATATATGCTAAAACGTAAACAGTGCTTGGCTTTGTGGAATGAATTGAATGAAATTTACTTCATCCTTACATTATTTGCTGCATTTTCTACAAAGAACGTTAATTAAAAAAAAAAAAAAATTTTTTTTTTTTTAAAGGTTACTTCAACTTGCCTCCGAAGCAGCTCGCACGTCTTTGGCTGCGGCTCCTTTAACTCCCAGCACCGGACGCGGAGGAGGCGGGGCGCCAGGCCCGGCAGCCGTCAGGAGCAGACCGAAATGACACAGCGGCCGGGCCAATCCGAAGTTCGGATTTCGGGAGCAGCTATTTGATTGGACACAAGTGCGGGCGGCCTTGCCCAATGGCGGAGGAGGGGCAGGAGCCTGGCTGCCGCGTGGGTTTTAAATCCACGTGGTGAGCGGAGGGCGGGGCGGCGTCCCGGGACTCGGGTCCCCTCCCCGGAGAAGCGAGCGCCGGTGTCACCCCGCACGCCTCCCCCGCCCTGGGGTACACAACCTCACCGCGCTCCTGGGGTATCAGCAGGTCCCTTCCAGGGTGATGTGCAGGTCCGGTGGCATGCGTCCTGCGAGAGAGTTTACTGAGCATCTACTCATGCCAGGCGGGGCGCGGAGCCCACCGGGGACACGCGGCAAATCCCACCGTCCGTGCGTGTCGTGTGGGCAGGCGGCGTCCCCTGCGTCCCCGCTGCGTCCTCGCCCCCACTCCGGCTCCTCCACAAGGACATGAGCTCCACGGGGCGAGGGGCGGTAGGGCAGGTCCCCTTGCCTCCTGGAGGGCCTGCACCGAGACCTGCGTTCAGCGTCAGCGCGTACTTGTTGCGTGACTATTTCGAGGCCCGCCACTAGCTCGGTGCTGAGGAAGGCCGCTCACGGGGATCCCGGGCAAGGCGTTCTGACGGTCTTACGTGGATGACCTGATTTAAGATTCACAGAAAACCCAAGTTAGCTACCGCCTTTATGACCATTTCACAGGCATGGAAACTGAGGCAGAGGGAATGGCCGGGTAACGTTGCTAAGATCTGGTGGCTGGGGCGTGGTAGGGCTGGAGTCAGACCAGATCTGCTGCTTTCCGGAGGCCTTGGTCTTAACCCAATATCCATCCAGGGCTCAGCCTTTCTTTTCTGAGAAAATCCTCATAAATCGCAGCTCTTGTTGCCAAGCATGACTCAGCCTGCCTCAGTTTCCTCCTCTGCGAAATAGGGACAGCAGTAGTCCCTCCTCCCGTCCCGCCCCCACACGGAGCCGTTAGCAAGAGTCAGACGAAACATGGAAGATGCTTGCGGCAAAGTAGGTGCTCATCTCATGGGCGGGTGGTGTTTCTCCCGGAGGCGGCTGTCGCCGGCATCACGTTCTGCCTTGCACCAAGCAGAGGTCTGCCTGTTTGGAACGTCTGTAAATTCATGGGCCTGGAGACATAAATGTGCTCCTCTTTCCATAGCACAGTGCTTGAGACATGGAGGACCTCGCCAAAGATCCCGGCTTCTGAGACGTAGACCCGCTACATAATTTATGGAGCCTGAGCAAACCAAAAATGTAGGGTTGCTTGTTCAAAAGTTATTTATAATGTCCCAGTGACAACGGCAGAGCTCAGAGCTCTTTCTGAGGGCAGACTCCCCTGTGACTGACACATGTTCCACTCCTTGAAGGGGGTCCTGCTTCTCACTGGTGGTCCCCAGTGGCCTGCAGTGTCTTCCAGGAGCACACACTGCATGTGTGTGTCGGGGTCGGGGGTTGGCCCAGGGTAGAAGGGATCCAGTCCGGAGAGTTTCCAGCTGGACCCAAGGAGAGGTGCCTGCAGGGATGGTCTGTTTCTCTGTGGCTCCCCTCGGGAGGCCTGGCTCACAGAGCCTATCCCACACCCGCCGTAGCTGCTCTCTCTGCCCTTGTTTTACTGTTTATTTGTCATCGTGATAGAACATCTACCTAAAGCGCAGACTGGGACACCTGGGTGGCTCAGTGGGCTAAGCCTCTGCCATTGGCTCAGGTCATGATCTCGGAGTCTTGGGCTCTCTGCTCAGCAGGGAGCCTGTTTCCCCCTCTCTTTTCCGCCGGCTTCTCTGCTTTTCCCCAAGCACTTTTCCCCAAGCACTTCCACCCACTGGTGGTCTCTGTCAAATAAATAAAATCTTAAAAAAAAAATTAAATAAAGTACACAAACCCAGAGTACAGAGCTGGATGACTTTTCCCGTGGCGTGCACCCAAGTAACCCCCACCCGCACTGAGCTAGAGAACATTTCCATCACTCTAGAAAGTTCCCTCCCATTCCCTCCCCTGACTGCCTCCCCTACTCTGTTGTAACCAGCCCTGTGGGTTTGCTTTGCCTCTTCTTGAAGTTCAGAGAAACAGAATCGTAGTGTGTGCTCTTTTGTGTCTGACTTCTTCACAGGCCGTGCGGTCCGGGAGATGCGCTCCTCGGTGTGGTCTCAAGGTTCGCTTCTTTTCATTACCCTGGGGCAATCAGGACATGCCACAGTTTAGCCACTCTCCTGCCGATTCTTGGGTTCGTGTTGTTTTATTTCCCAGCTGTTGGCTGCTTCAGCTGGGGCTGGGGCCAGCATCCTGGGGCCTGTCTTTGTGAGCTCACGTACACGTGGGCTTCCTGGCTGGAGCGGGAATGCCGCGCCAGAGGTTCAGGCTCCAGCATACCTGGCCATGCAGTATCCTGGGAGGTTGTACCCTGCCCCCCACTCCCCCTCACACACACCACCCCCCACCTTCCCACCCTGCCCTGCAGTCATCTGAGCCGTCCTAGTCCTAGCGTTTCACACCCTCACCAACTCTTGACAGAACCACTCCTTTAATTGCAGCTGTTCTGGTGGATGTTACCCTTGACTTTGGAAACTGACCTAAGGAAGCCAAGCACTGAGACTCACACTTGCTCTCTTAGCCAGCACAGGCAAGATCTCCTCAGACCCTGGCCCTTCTTCACCCACCGGCCTAGAGCTGCCCCTCCCTCTTGGGGGTCACTTGCCAATGTCACAAGCATGGGTTCTCAGACTTCCTGTAAGTGCTTGGGGAAAAGCAGCAAACAGGGCAGACCCAGCGCTGGCAGAGCCCGGGGGCCTCCTCTTGGAAAATCCCCTCTCAAATGGGGTGTCTGGTCTCTCATTAATCTCCCTTCCCAACATGAATGCCGTGTACCTTATATTTCCACACCTCGAGCAAGAAGCTATCTGATCTTTTTAAAGTCAAACAATCTGTTGATAAACAACCTCGGGAGGAGAAAAGCGGCAGAACGGTTGTTTGACCAGGTTAATTTTCCATGGTGATTGCAGTTTGCATCCAAATGTCTGAATGATTAAAATAAGAAAAAATGCATTTCAGAAACACAACCATTAATAAGGCGCAGTCCTTATGACACATTCCCTTTGGGAGGCCCCGTGCTCTGGGCTTCCTGCCCCGAGTATCTCTATCAATAGCCACAGGAGGTTGGCATTATGGCCCCATTTGCACCTAAGGAAACTGGGACTTGAAGGTTTCTGTGTGCTTGAGGTCCTACAGCTGGTGAGGGGCCCACTTGAACCCAAGTCCATTGTCCCCGGAGTCTCAGCTGTGGACCTTCCTCTCATCCTGCTCCAGAGAACACCCTCCCAGATGCTGGCTGAGTTCTGATAGCCTCGGTCCACAGCAGACGCTGGGAGCTGGGAGCCCACGGGCTGTGTCTTGCTTGATTTATAGAACACTGCAAATTTTTAGAAGTAGTTGCTTATTTAATAATGAGGATATTTCACATGGACGGACCTTCATTTCTGGCTGTTCCTGGTAAATCCAAAGATCAGACCATACCCAGGGGAGCTGAGCAGATGCTGTCCCCCCCACCCAGGAGAGGACTAGCTTCCCCATCGCCCACTCCCTTCATTAACTGTCTTTGCCTGTCCTGAGAGCACTGACATGGCCTGCGAGGTGGGTCTCGTGATAGGAAGTGGAAGGGCCAATTATTCTTTGGGACCCTTTGCTGGCTCCTGGGACTCACCTCATTCCTTTCTGGGCCCTGGGGACAGGGCCTGTGGTGGATCTATTCTCAAAGGTCGCTGGAGAGACTCTAGGATGGTCAAGTGATTGAGGAATCGAACCATGGACTCGTTTTGGAAATCGTGGAGCTCGTTTCCTCCTCGCAGGTGTAATGAAGTTGGGGTCTTGAGTTGGGCAGTTGCTGGATTATCCAAGCAGTCCTGAGACACATGGCCGCATCAGACAGAGGGAGATGGACACAGAGAAGGCCACGTGACTGCACGGAGAGGCAGACACTGGAGTAATCTGGAAAAAGCCAGGGAGCAGCGACAGCTCCCCACCCCCCTTAGCTGTTCTCCCAGTGCCTCTGAAAGGACCGTGGCCCTGGAGACACTGTGATTTTGGCCCTGGGATACTGATTTCAGGCTCTGGCCTCCAGAACTGTGAGGGAAGGTATTTCTGTTGTTCTAAGCCACCAATGTGAGCATTTGCAAAAGGTCTGGGACTCTCTCTGATGCTTGGCTAGCACAGCTGGTTTCCAGTTTCAGCAACCATGAGGCATCTGGAAAATCAAGCATCTCATCTTTGGGGCAGCTTCAAGCAACAGAGATCAGCAGGCCAGACATCCAGCAGCCTGATGTTAGCAGGTCCGGTTCCTTCTGGGGCTCCAAGACTCTCTCCCATTTCTGGGGTTCTGGCCATCCTTGGCATCCGTTGGCTCATAGATATAGCCAATCTCTGCCTCTGTCCTCGCGTGACCTCCTTATAAAGACACCAGCCCATTGGACTGAAGGCCTGCCAAAATCCTGTCCGACCTCATCTTAACTAATGGTACCTGAAAAGACTGTCTCCAAATTCTGAAGTTACGGTCACATTCTGAAGTTACGGGTGGACTTGAATCTGGGGGGACACGATTCAACCTGGTACCTTCCTGTTCCCAGAAGTGAGCAGTCTTAGGTATCTGAAACCGGGCCATAAGCTACAGCGGGCAGGTGCATTCAATTCAGGGCTTGCTCCCTTTCCTGGAAAAGTTACTGAATCTTGACACTTCGATTGCTTCTTAGAATCTCAGAAGGGCTATGCAAGTTTTCTCTGAAGAAGGTACAGCCACGAGGTCTGCCAGAATTTTGCCATTCATTCCCCGAGCTCATTCAGTGTTTGGGCCTCTGCTGATTTGGTCTGGGGCGGAACAGATGCAGCCCCTGACCGCTGGAAGGATGGAGTCTGGCGATCACAACAGACTCCCGAGTCCCCCTGCTCCGATTTTTTGCTCATTCCTCCGAGCAGAAGTTGTCAGGGAAACAGGCAAAAACACAAAACGCTCACTCTGGACTGAATTGCAAATCTCACACCTTTCTTCTTTCCCAAAGCCAAGTTCCAAACCTGTTGACCCTGGACGGGAAGATCACCTCTCTCCCACTGACAGACAAATCAGAGGAAACATCCCGTCCACCAAACGCCTCCAGGTGAACCAGGTGAGGAGTCACCTGGGAGAGGCAGTTGAAATCTTTACACACCTCCCCCGGCTTTGGACTAAAGTCCACAGGCCTGCACCGGCTGCCCAAACCCACCTGCCACCTGGCCAGCCCGGTTTCTTCCTGCTTCTCCGTCTCTATACCCAAAGCCATGTGGCCTTGGACAGGACCACCCCACCCCAGGGCCTTTGCTCTTGCTGTCCTGTCTGCCATTCAAGGCTCAGCACAAATGTTCCCTCCCCTTGGAAGACTTCTCCCCCACCCCGCCCCTGCCTTGTCCTGCTCCAACGCCCTGTTTCTTCCCTTGGGTCACCAGCAAGAACTGTATCTGTGTGTGTCCTTGTTGACCTGTGGCCAACTTTGCCTCCCTCAGTTGTAAGCCCCGTGACGACAGGGACCTGTCTGGCTTGTCTGCTGTGGGACCCCGCAGCCCAGGGACAGCCCGTGGAGCTACTGAGTGAATATGTCCGCCAAACAGAGCCCTCCTCCCCAGGGAGGGAACTAGGCCTTCTGCTGGTCCCCGGTTTAGAGCACCATTTCTTTGGCCCTCTTTGGCGAAGTCTCAGCCTTCAAAGTGACTGAGGCAGCCCACGGGTGGAGACAGGAAACAGCTGTCAGAAGTCGGGAGGGCCGTGTCCGCCTCTCTGGCTGGAACCACCCTTGCGCATTGGTCTGGTGAGGCTTCAGGGTCTCAGAGGATCCAGACAGCAGCCAAACTACTTTCCTGGTTTGATATTTGGGGCTTTTTTCCTTGTCCTGCAGGGCAGATGGACAGGGCTTTCTTTGTTTCCTGGAAGGTCTGGTTACTTTTGGGAAAAGTCTCAATTGGCCATTGTAGAAGCCGGTCCACACCCTTGTGTTCATGGCCGAGGACAGCCTGTCCCTCTGACACGCCGGTCCTGAAATCACTCCATCACTCCGTCAAAGCCTTGGGGGGAGGGGCACGGAGGAGGGTGTGGAGAGCAGAGGGGCGCGTCCTGGAAAGAGTGCAGGGTCTGCAGTCAGCCAGAGTTTCAACAGTCACAGGGATTCAGACTGGTTCCTCCTGTGTGCCGGGCGCTGTGCTGAGGTCCTTCCCTGAGTTAGTTCACAAGATCCGTATCAGAATCCTATGACCTCACTGTTGTCCCGGTTGTAGAGACGTCGAATCTGATGCCCAGAATGGGTAGGTCATAGGCCCAGTGGGCAGAGACAGGATTCGAATCCAGGCTGTTGTTTTAAAACTGATGCTCTCACCCATGAATGGAAAAACTTGGATATGGAATCAGAAGTCAAGACTGGGGCAAGGGGATAATGATCATGACAACAATAGCAAAGGCAGCAGTAATAGTAACACGGACGCTACGAATACCCCTAGCTGGTAATGGCCACTTGTAAGCCTGTCTCAAGAGCTGTGTGCCCGCACTCTCTCACTCCCACCCTGGCCATGTCCTGTAGCCGGTGTCACGTGGGAGGCCCCAAGGTGTTAGTGACCTGCTTGTCAACTTGCTGAACTGCTCTGGACAGTGCTTATGTTTCCTTCCATTCTGCAGATGGGAAGACTGAGTTCCAGGAAGCAAGTTGGCCTGGTGACTGTCCCAATGTCAGGGGTGACATTGCCATCAGGCCACCGTGAAAGGCCCACAGGGAGGGCGTGAACTTTTTGCGAGGACAGATACGTTTCCCCTTCGGCCGGCATTAAGCAGTTCTTTCGTGGATGAAACGATGCTGGTCGCAGAGAGTAATTTGCAAGATGTTCCCGGCTGGTTGGCTGCTTGGAAGTTACTAACGGGGCCGGGGTGGGGGGCTCTCCTCCCACTCCCGGAAACGAATTGTGCCAGTCCGTCTACACCGCACGGGTGGGAGTCGCTTCCAAGGTCACACCTCCCGCACCCCTAGAGCAAGAGCCCAGGTCTGGGTGAGCGTCCACACACGCTCTGACGCCAGTCAGCCCGGGCACAGAAGGCGGGTCCCCCCATGGGTCCCCACCTCTCTCAGCCTCTCCAGCTGTGCAGGGGATCACAAGGACCCACCCTGAGGAGTTATTGAGAAGCCAGAGGAGACGAGCTTGGAAAAAGCCCTCTCCTGGTTTCACGCTCCGGCAATCCCAGGACCCACGTGTGGGAGGGGGCTTAGAAACGCCCCCAAGCTGACCCAGAGAGAGGTGGAGAGGGAAGGGGAAGAAGCAAGTGTGTTTGCCCAGAAGGAATGCCTATGGGGTGGGCAAGTAAATGGAAAAGCAGAGGGCTTACACTTCTGCAACAACAAAACAAAACCAAAAACACTGACGTACACGCACGATTTGTCATTGAAAGTCCCAATGCTGAAAATAAATAAGAATACAAGGGAGCTCTGTGCTGGGCTCCGGACAGGCACCTCTGTGCTGGGTGAAGCGAGGGCTGCAGGGGTGGCGGGGGGGCAGGCCCAGCCCCAAGGTGGGGGGCGCCTTGTGGGCTTCCTGAGCCGGTTTCGCTTATTTGGACACTGGATCATTTCAGCTCCTTCGGTGGGTGGGGTTGGTTTCCTGAGGGCAGAGACCCACCTAGGTGAGGCCCTTAGGCAGATGACTTCATGTCTCTGGGCTCAGTGGTCTCCTCTGTAAAGTGGGTAGAAGAAGAAAAATGACTTCTCGGGCAATGCTGAGAAGTTCAAAGCCAGGGTTCAGGGCTGATTCTCCTCCACAGGAGGGACGGAGCTGGATCGCGTTCCCTGTGTGTTCCATCCCAGCACCCCATACAGGGCTGGGCACACAGGGGTCAGCGGAGCGGGGAGCTTCTGAGACCAGGTCACAAAATCCGAGCTCTGGTCTCCATTTAGACTCGGACGGACTGCCGCGGCGCCGCTCATCGCTGGAGGCTCTGACACTCTCTGCCCTGCATTGTTCAGAGCTGAAAATGTGATCCTCTCTTACTTACAAATGAGAGACTTTGGGGGCATCTGGGTGGCTCAGTGGGTTAAAGCCTCTGTCTTCGGCTCAGGTCATGATCTCAGGGTCCTGGGATTGAGCTCCGCATTAGGCTCTCTCCTCAGCAGAAAGCCTGCTTCCTCCTCTCTCAATCTCTGCCTGCCTCTCTGCCTACTTGTGATTTCTGTCTAATAAATAAGCAAATAATCTTAAAAAAAAAAAAAGAGAGAGAGAGAGAGAGACTTTGTGGTGCCTCCTGCTGCATCCCCAGTATCTGGCACAGTTTCTGGTGCATAGTAGATGCTCAATGAAAAAACTGGAGTTAAAGATTAAACCTGGTTCTTCTAGACCAGGGCGTGGCTGACGACAGCCCGACAGCCCACAGCCAAACCCAGCCCAACACCACTTAAAAAATATAAATATCCCTCCCAGCTGAGAGGGGTATTTATATGTTTTACCTGGTTGGAAAAAGACTAAAGGAATAATATCCCATGACACCTGAAAATTACATGAAATTTACATTCTGTGTCCATAAATAAAGTTTTATTGGAACCCAGACATGTTCACTTATAGTCTGCAGTGGCTTTCTGGCTACAACAGACGTGAGTAGTTGCAAGGGACCTTATGGCCCAAGCAACCGGCAATATTCCCCCCCCGGCCCTTTAAGACAAAGTTGGCTAACCAACCCCCCCACCTCCCCACCCAGGACAATGGGTCCCAATCCGGACTGCACACTGGAGTCACCTGGGGAGCTTGAAAAATTCCATGTCCAGGGTCTAGTCTCAGATTCTGACTGGTCCACAAGGCCCCCCAGACCTGGAGAGCCCCCAGAAGGTTCTGAGGGGCAGCCAAGGCTGAGAACACTGCTTTAGGGGCTGCCTATTAATTATGACTTCTCCTTTTTGCTGCCATTTTGGCCCGGAGCGTGTACAGAGCATCAGAGCCCTGGGGAGACCAGCGCCAGCTCCCCCAGGAGAGCCTGAGGCTAAGCTTGCAGACCTGGGCTGGCATGGGGGGGGGGCAGGAGGAGGCAGAAATGGGTAAAGTGTACAGGTGAGGCCGTCCAGGCCTGTCTACCATTCCGTACCCCTCAGCTCCAGCCAGGGTGGGCTTGGGAGGATGGGGCTCTGGGGTGAGTCTCCTTTACTGGCCAATGGCCATCTTTGTGGGTCTCGGGGTGCATGCTCGCCGCCTGGGATGCAATGCTGCATCCCCTCTAGCAGCATTGGAGGCAGCTCTCAGGTGCCGGGTCCCACTCTGCTTGTCGTGTGCCCAACACCTTGTATGGTCCTACGAGGCCAGGAGCATTTTGCCTTTTGCTGAACAGAGATGGCAACCCCTCTGAGCCTTGGGGAAGTTCAGTAAGGTGCTCAAAACCGCCCGGTGATGACGCCGGGCAGAATTTGAACTCAGACCCAGTGCACTGTGTTGCAACAGGAAGAAAATGCAGCACTTCTCTGTCCTGGAGCCCAGGCGAGCGCTAGAGCCCGTGGCGGCAACGTCCTGTGGCTTCTTTCTCGAAAATCTTTTATTTTTGGCCTGAGACAGCTAATGCTCGGCCAACGTATCCAAGGAAACCGGGATGCTAGGAGCAAGCTGTACCCACTCTCCATGCTAAAACCATCAGACGGCTAATTCGGGCTTCTCTAGTTATTTATTTATTTTTAGACCCCCGTGGATCGTTTTACACCCTCTCCCCACAAATGCGACCGTGTGACACACGTGTCCAAGGCACACGACGATCGGCCTGTTCTTTTCTGGGGGAGGTTAGCTCTCTGCTTTTCGTTTGCAAGCTTCCCAAGGGAGGCGCGATCTGGCGTTGGTCTCCACCCCACCCCTGGCCTCTTCTTGGCCCACAGGGCAGATCCGGAACTTCAAACCCCTTCCCACCCCCCAGGGTCTGGCTCTTGATCAAGGTGGCTCAGTGTTGTCACTGCGGACGTCTGGGGCCATGAAACTGTGGCGGGGTCTGTCCCCATGTGTAGCAGGTGTCTGCCTACAAGATGCTGGCAGCCGTGTCCCCTGATTGGGACACTCCAGAGTGCCTCCAGACATCGCCACGTATCTGCTCGGGATGAGATTGCCTGACAAAATACAGGACCCCAGTTATGTTTGGATTTCAGGCAAACGATGAATTATTTTTAGTGTGAGTGCGTCCGTTCGATGTTTAGGACACACTTCTATTAAAAAGTTATTTGTTCACTTTTAACTGGCTGTGCTGTATTTTTATCCAGTAACTCGGCCAACCCTCACTTGGGGGCGAAATCAGCTCAGGTTGGGAACCACCATTCTGGAGCCTGGGTTCGTGACCCCCACACCTGTTTCCTCACCTGGACAATGTGTAGACGAGCAGTGCAGACCTTGTCAGGGTGTTTGGGCGCTAAGGGAGCAGAGGCAGGCAGAGTGGTCGCACGGGAGGGCGGAGTCACCCAGCCAATGTCCACTGCTATTCTCCTAGACACGGTAGGGGCTTCATGATGCCAGCTTCCCGACTTTCTTCTGTTCTCTGCCCCGGTCTCCCCTGGGTGACTCTTTAACCAAGGAAACACATAAGGGCGAACGCACCAGAGATGGACAGGAGGGGCTAGGCCTCGCAAAGGACACGCATCTTTAGAAGAGATCGCCCTTTCCTGGGGGGGGGGGTGGTCAGCACACATCACACAGTGCGGGTCCTCCCTGGGTCTGGCCCTGCGCTGAGTGCCAGGGGCCAATGGAGCCCAAACACAGACACACGCCCCGCCTTCCAGGAGCTGGGGTGGCATGGGGACAGTGCAGGAGGACCGTGACAAAGGCTCCACCTCCTCACTTTCTTGGTCCATGAGTCGGGGGTCCCCCTGATACTCCCTCCTGTCCCTAACCCCCACATCCCATCTGTTCTAAAAAACAGCTTTATGGAGGGGTTGACATACATGAGATGACACGCACATATTTAAAACGTACAGTTTGATCAATTTTGACATTTGTGCATCCTCATGAAACCCTCGTCGCAATCATGATACTGGATGCTCCGGCCCCCCAGAAGCTTCCCCGTGCCCCCTGCTAACCTCTCTGCTGCCCCCACCCCCCAGGCAGCCACTGATCTGCTTCTGTCACTATAGATTACTTTGCATTTTCTAGAGTTT
Source organism: Mustela nigripes (assembly GCF_022355385.1). Lineage (NCBI taxonomy): Eukaryota > Metazoa > Chordata > Mammalia > Carnivora > Mustelidae > Mustela > Mustela nigripes. The sequence continues at coordinate 135,641,991 of NC_081563.1, forward strand.
TGTATAAATGGAATCATACAGTATGTGCTTTTTTTGGTCTTGCTTTTTTCACTCAACATAATTATTTTGAGATTTGCGCATGTTGTTGTGAGTAGCAATAGTTGACTGCTTCTTATTTCTGGGTAGCTCTCCTCCTTGTGAAGGTGCCACGCTCAGTTATCCGCTCACCTGTTAGTAAAGCTTTTTCCCCGTTTTTAAGCAAAGCGATTATTTATCGGGGTATAACATACATACAGAATAGCGCACAAATCATACATGGCGAGTGACTTTTCACCAGGTGAACACACTAGCCCCCAGGGCGAGAAACAGGACGTGACCAGCACCTCAGAAACCCCTGTGCCCCCGCAGGTCACCCGCTCCCCTTCAGGGAGAGCCCCCGCCTGTTTTCTAACTCAGAGATCACGCTGGTGGCTCTGGAACTTGAGCGGAATGGATCCTATGACACGTCCCGTCCGTGCGTCCAGCTTCTTGACTCCACACTGCGATGGCAACACTGACTTCTGTTCTCGGGTGTGTCGTACCTGGTTCCTTCACTGTGGGGTGGCATCCCGTTGTGCGGACGCATGCCGAGGTTTCCTCATCTCCTGTCCGGGGACATCTGCGCCGTTGCCGGCATTTGGCCATTATGACCCACGCTTTGACAGACTCTTGCGCATGTACGAAATCCTCTCCTCTCTTCCTGACTGTGTCCAGGCCTTCTTTCCTCTCCCTCTTCCTTCCTTCCTTCATTCCTGTCTCCTACTAGGCCGTAACCTCTTTCTTACCTTTGTAACTTGGTGCCAAGAACCAGAGACTCCAGGCCCTCAACCAAGCTGCTGGGAAGGGGCGGCTTCTCTCCGTGCGACGGGAGAGCATTAAGTGTGAAGAGCTCCAGCCCTCCACTGTCCTTTGCTGGGAACCCCGGAGGCGTGTCCTGGGCAGGGGCAGGCCCAGGACAGGCAAAATGAAGGGACCTTTCAATTTAGGGGCAGCGAAATGGTGTGGAAATCTGGGGTGACAAAGAAGGACCTTGGGACTTAGTTCTTATCTTTGCCAAACAGGACTTGTGGATTTGTTTTTGGGAAACCCCCTGGGTTTGCTGTACGGGCCTTTCCCGTAGAGGCTAAGGGTATGCGCAGCTCTCTGCTCTGGATCTTCTCTGTGAGGCCCAGCAGTAGGATTGCCAGATAAAATAAAGGATGCCTAGTTAAATTTGAATTTCAGGTAAACAGTGGGGATTTTCTAAGTATAAATATATCCCCAATATTACATAAGACATACTTATCCTAAAGCACACTTTGTGGTTTAACTGAGACCCAGATTTGACTGGGAATCCTGCATTTTCATCTGCTGTATCTAGCAGCTCTATCTAGCAGAACTGAGTTGGAGGAACAAATTAATGAATTTCTTTTAATTTTTTGTCATTGTCCACCAAATTACCATAAACTTAGCAGCTGAAAACAACACACATTCAGTGGCACCTGAGTGGCTCAGTAATTAGGCATCTGACTCTCGGCTTTGGCTTAAGTTGTGATCTCAGGGTCATGGGCTCAGTCCCCATATTACTCAGTGGGAGTCCGGGTAAGGCTCGCTCCATCTCAGGGCGCCTGAGGAGCTCAGTCGGTGAAGTGTCTGCTTGTGGCTTGGGTCATGATCCAGGGGTCCTGGGATCAAGCCCCACATCAGGCTCTTTGCTCAGTGGGGAACCTGCTTCTCCCTCTCCCTCTGCCTCTCCCCCAGCTTGTGCTCTCTCTCTCTCTCTCTCTCAATCTCTCTCTGTCAAATAAATAAATAAAATCTTAAAAAAAAGCTCTCTCCCTTTCACTATCCCTTTCTACCTCTTCCCCAATGCATGCATGTATGCACTCCCTCTTTCTGAAATAAATAAATCTTACACACACACACACACACATACACATTCAGTAGCTCACAGTGTCTGTGGGTCAGGAGTCCGGGCATGGCTCAGCTGGCCAGTGTGGCTGGGGCTGTGGTCTCATCTGAAGTCAAGGTATGGGGCTGGAAAAGAATGAGCTCCCAAGTTCCCTCGGGCTGTTGGTCGAATCAATAAGCTTGAAGCTGCGGGACTTTGGGCCGTTCCCTTCTTTAAAGACAGTGGGAAGAGCCAGACTCTAGAGCCTCGGGACAGGGCCTGACCATAGAAGGCAAGCAGAGGAATGACGGCCATCAGCGTGGCCGCACCCACAAAGAATCACAGGAGTGACATCCCATCTCCTTGACCGTCCCTAGAGGCCCGGCCCGTCTCAGTAATGATGCCTCCATACTGGAGAGAAAGTGCAGCAACTATGAAGAAGAGCGTGACTCCGATCCGGGGATGGAGAGAGGTGCCCAGGACTTATCTTTAAGTATAGAAGGCGAGTTGTACATTTTTCAAAATGAAAATAGCTAAATCATTTTTTATATCTCTACTCGCCCCCAATTATAAAAGCAATACATGCTCATGGGAAAAAAATAGAGAAAACAGAAAATTATAAGGAGAAAGAAAGTGGAAAGTATCCAGAATCTGACTGCCCAGAAACACTACTTTTAACATTTTGATGCCTTTTCTTCTAGCCTCATTTCTATGCATATTTGCACACATGGGGATATATATACACACACACACACACATATGTATATATAAAATACACACACACATATTTCAATATATTGAAGCAAAAATAGACTCACACTAGGAATGCTGTTTAGTGGTTTGCCTTTCTCCACGTGGCTGTCGTGCCTTCCATGCTAATGAACATAGATCTGTCATTGTTCCTGGTGGCGTCCACGCTCGTCGCCTCCTTCCCTGTCTGAGCAATCCCCTGGGTTGGACGCCGAGGTTGTTGCTGGGTTTCATCCCCAGTACGTGACGCTGCGGAGAACATCTCTGCGCATCGCCCGTTGTGTAACCATCTGATTCTTGTCTAGAGATAAGTTGTCATCAGAGGGATTGCTTCCTCCAAGGGGATACCTACCCAAGAGGCAGGCCTCACGAGGCTGTGATGGCGGGCCCTGGATTCAAGGGCATGAGGGCGAATCCGGCCTCTTCCCCCCCTCACCAGCTGCTTTACCTGGAACGTGTTCCTTAACCTCTCCGTGCCTCAGTCTGCTCATCTCTAAAATGGGAATTATAACCCATGTGCCTCCTGGGGTTTCTAGGAGGAGTCAGGAGTTGGGAAGTGGGAGATTGTGATGACATAGCCAAGGGCTAACCCATGCGTGTGTCTCGCCGGCACAGGGCATTGTTCTAACGTCACAGACCCGGCTAATACTTGGACAGGCCCCGGAGCTGGGCAGTGTCACCGCCCTCCCTGCAGAGGAAGGTGAAATACGCCGGCAGAGGAAAGAACTCTGTGGGCGGAGGAACAGGGTTCGAATCCCGACTCCATCTGCTCACAGACTGAATGAGGCCGTCGCGGGCAGTGAGGGGTGCGGTGGGGAGGACACAGACAGCAAAGGAGCAGTTACACGAAGAGCACCGAACAACCGTAGCTCCTGATACGGCTGGGGAAGACAGAAGAGGATCTGAGAAAGGGCAGGCGGGGGCTTTTGCCTTGAAGGCCTGACGAGACCTTAGACAAGACCTCTGAGCTGAGGCCAGAGAGGGGTCAGCAGTCCCCTTGGGAAAGGAGCTGAGTGCAAGGTGCATCCAGCCCATGCAGGGCCTGAGCTGGGCAGGACCTCAGTGAGTCTGAGGAGCCCGAAGGAGCCTGTTCTGGAGCCCAAGAAGGGGGAATCGTGTGCTCTACGTGTCCCCACACTGCTGCAGAGGACGAAGAAGTCTGTAGCTTGAAGCTCAAGTTCCTGGGGCCAGGATGCCAACCTGGATGGTCCTGTGCCCAAGTGTATGCCCTGACTAAGGGACGTGGGCCACCTTCACTCAGTCTTCTGAGGGTTCAGGAGGAGCGAAATCCTGATTTTTATGGGAAAGTTCCTGATGTTTACGTTTTGGCAACCAGTTAAGAAGTGAATTAAAATAAGTGATATGGAGATATGAATACACGTGTGGGCCATGACTTAGTGTACCATCCCCTTGCTGAACCACGGTCCCCTCATCTGGCAGTGTAGACCACACTGACAGGGGAGGATCTTTAGAACTGGGCCATAGCGGACCCAAGGGGTCTGTGTCTATCAGTCTCGGGCTGAGCTCCCGCTCATGAAATACGGCGTCTCTCTCCTTGCTCCCTTCCACCCTGCTCAGTGACCTTGAGGAGGTTACGTTTCTAGAATCTTCTCTGCCTTTGCGCAGAAAACAACCAGTTCGTCCCTGGATGTGCCTTGTAAACTTTGCGCTGCACAGGGTATGTTTTGTGCATTAAAAATACAACGTGGTAACATTCAAGGGGCTCCTCTTCTGTCACTGGGCAGTCCCCACAGGAGGAATGCATTCCTTTGGCTTCCTGGCATTGGTGCCCGGATCTGGGTGTGAGACCTGAAAACATTGTCTAAGAAGTCAAACTTGGGAAACCACCTAAATGCCCTGTAATAGGAAACTGAGTGAGTGACAGCACAGCTGTATGGATGTACCAAGGAGCTATTCACAAGGGTGGGGCTAGAATAGCGCTCTGGCCCACTGTGGCCCACTGCTCGCTTTGCAAATAAAGTTTTATCGGAACACAGCCATTTGTTTACATATATGTCTATGGCTGCTTTCAAGCTATAATGGCAGAGTTGAGTAGGTTCAACAGAGACCAGATGGCCTGCAGAGCCCAAAATATTTATTTGACCCTTTTCAGAAGAATGTTGCTCCATCAACAAACACTGGGATAAAAGGCTCTCCATGACGTACTGGCTCATGCGGAAACACCGGAAAGTGGGGAGGGGAGGCAAAATAGTCTCAACAGGGTAGTTTCAGTTTTGTCAAGAACAATGAAAAGGAAAACTGGAGAAACATGCCCACAGATGCATTTTATAGGTGCACCAACTCTACAAGGTTATACCCCAATCTTCTAAGACTGTTTCCTCTGGAATTTAAGAGGTAATATACTTTACTGAGCATTAACGAGGTGCTAAACACTATGCTGAATACACAGGTTTCCTCACTTAATCTTACAACAAAAGGTAGGTGCTACTCTGAGGTCCCTTTTACAAGTGGGAAGATGAAGGCACAGAGAGGTGAAGTCACTTGCCCAAGGTCACACAGCTTTCAAGTGGTGAAGCTGGGATTCGAGTGTGGGGAGAAGGACAGCACTTCTTACTTTACAAATGTCTCTATTGTTGGGCAAGCATGAAAGAGATAGGAACTTGCCTTGATTTGCACCATTAGCTGAGAGTCCCACTTGGAAGAACACCCTGGGCGGTAGGAGAGGGGCCTGACAGGTGATTTTTCAGGAAGGTCTTGAGCAGGATCCCAGACCGGCTCTAGTGATGGGTGAATGGGTGGGAAGCAGGAGAATGGGGGGCAGATCCTGAGCCCCCAGGGAGGAGGGTCACTGCCTTTTAATTGGGGGCCTACCAAGCTGAGGACACATGTTTGCGGGGGAAGCGAGGAGCTCACCTGTTCTGCCCAGAAGGCACTGCATTTCCTGAGTGTTATCAAACGGTGACATTTTGGAGTGCAAGTCGCGGGGTTGTTGTTAATACTGATTTAATGGTGCTAAAATGATTAAGCATGGCAGGCTTTTAAACAATGAGGTTCATAAAAGGTGTTAATAACCTCTTAAGTGCCTCAATAATATTCCCGCCTATCATAAACGCCCCAATTAGGCCTCTCCACTTCTCTTTACCCAAGGAATGAGTGAGGAGGTGGCTGGAAGGCCGGAAGGCCAGAAGGAGCCTTCTGGAACACAGGGGAGCGGCGTCCATTTCCGGAAGATTAAACAGCAAGCCTGGGGAAATGCGCCCGCGCGTTTGAGACCAGAGCCCACTTTAGGCTTTTCAGAAAGAGGAACCTGGCGGGGCAACCGTCAGGACTTGGTAGAGGGGCTGATGTTCTCAGCCACAAAACCCACACAGCAGAGGTGGGGCTTCCGGGCCCAGCACCCAGGCTGCTGCTACCTTCTCCCCGAATCAGAGAGGGAGCTTCCGTGCCTCTGTGTGCACCAGCGTGAAATGCCAATGCCTGGCCCCTCGTTGGGAAGTTGAGAATTCCGAGATGGCAAGATGCTGAGATGGCAGGAGCGTGGCCTTGAACCCGGAGCTCGGCCTCTCTGAGCCGCCCCGCGTGAGGGCGTGGGTCGCTCTCCCATGAGGCTGCCCCCTCTGCGTCCTCAGCTTCCATGTCTGTAAAATGGACTCAGACATGTATGTGATTGAAAAATTTCTAGTAAACACTCGAGAAAAAGTAGAAACAGGTGATATTAATTTTAACAATGTATTTAAAAGTTACATTTGACGGAATACATGCCAAATACCATCATTCTGGCGTGTAATCAGATAAAAAAATTACCATGGAAATATTTTACCTTTTGTTTTTCACGTAACTTCACGTCAAACAGCGCATGTTTGACACGCATGGCGCATCTCCTTTAGGACCACCCAAGTGCTTCACAGCCATGCGCGGCTCGTAGCCGTCATCTTGGGCAACACACGTCACATAAAGCGCCGTATCTGCGACTTGCAAGCACTCACTAACTTTGGAGTCCTGTTCATTTCTTTCTGTGTCTCGCTTTTCTCAGTTACCAAGCAGTCATGCTGTAACACGAGCCCGGCAGGGCCGTTTTCAACTCCCTGACGTGCGACGCACGGTGCGTGGCCCAGTGTCCGGGAGTCCGTCCACCACTGCCCTCGGGCTGGAATTGCTGCCTGACTGTGTGCCAACTGGGTGACCTCGGGCAAGTCTCTAGCTCAGTGAGTGGAGGCTGTCTACCAATTGCACCGCTTCATGGAGGAAGGATACAGCACGGTATGCAGTCGGTGCTCAGCAAAGGTGCCCTACTGCAGTAGACACTTCCTAAGTGTTAGTTAAACAACTTAACCGATGAGTGCACACACGAATGCCCCAAGAAGAGGGGGCACTCTGCTGCTGTTTGTTTGTGGTTTGAAGTTACAGTTGGAGCCCAGCTTGGGTGAGGCCCAACTTGGGAACGGTGCGGGTGTGGGACTCTGAGCGGGGACTTTGAAGCCCCTCATGCCTTCGTCTGATGGGCTCATGGTCTCTCTGTGAAGTCCCTTCTGGCCAATTACCAAAGCCCAGTGCATCTCGGGGTCCCCCCCAAGCTACTCCGAGAGGGTGTACCCTTTCCAGAGCTGGGCTCTGGGTAGACCTGCAGGCCTATCCGGTCCTGGCTCTCACAGGCTCTGGAACGCAAGGGGCTGTGGGTGGGGCCTGCAGCCTGGCCTGGGACTGATCGTTAGATCAGGATGACCCCCCCCCCCCCCCCCCCCCCCGCCCGCCCCCCCCCCC